>NC_091243.1:4003876-4033876 GCF_040958095.1 Procambarus clarkii | reverse complement strand
GGAAGCAGCTTATGAGATGATGGAATCCATAGCTCGAACATGTAGCGATGCGACGGAGCAGTTCATACTATTCAAGAAGGTGGATGAAGAAAGTGAACTTCTAGTTTAATAGGCAATGCAGGGAAGCTACAGAAAGAACTACAAAATTATTAAAAAGAATAGAAAACTAGGAACAGAGGACAATAGATAGGTAATAAAAAGAAACAGAAGTCATAAGAGCAGTTGAGAGGCACTTTGAAAATGACATTGTGGCAAAGCTAGGACAAACCCGACCTTTTCTATAATCATATAGAGCAACAACGATATATCAAGTACAATGGTGGAGGAGGCAAGGATGAATTCTCACAAGAAACTATAACAAGGTATACGAGAAACTCAACTAAAGTTTTCAGGTTTTGACAATAGATCCCAACAATGAGACCAAGGCTGAGAGATGAAAGACTGGAGGAAACAATGGGGAACCTTTTATTCATTACAGAGGAGTCAAAAAACTTCTAGAGGAAGTAGATGTGACAAAACAGTGGAATTTGAATTAATTTCACCGAGACTGCTAAAAGGGATTATTAATCATACTCTTAAACTTGTATTAAAATGGTTGAGATAGGAAACCTTCAAGAAATATGAGAAAAAAAACGTAGTCTTAATATTAAATAAGGCACAAACAGGAGGAACTAAATTACAGAATACTTGTCAATAACAGTGGACATTGATCAGTTATCAGTTATCAGGTTGAGAATGATTAAACATCTGAACTTTGCAGTGCAAGGGCAGCAAGAAATTAGAAAGATGGAAAGTCATGCCTGACAAACTAAGCTTAGTTTTAGGACAGGATTACTAAAACAATACATGAAAATTCTGTGTAGAATGTATTTTTTGTAGATAGTTGAAAAGCATTTAAGTTTCCTCATGAAAGGCTGGTGTACAAGAGAGGAGCAGGCTGGGAACGCTACAAAAGCACCGAGCTGGCTAACTGATAACATGATGGAAAAAAAGGAAAGAGTCACAGTCAGATAGGTGGCTTCGAGCTGGATGAGTGTAATAAGTGTGGTCCCATATGGCTCAGTCCCGAGGCCGCTGCTCTTCCTAGTTTACCTGAATAACCTACCCAAGGGAGTTGGCTCTTCCATGTAAATGTTTGTATGTGATGCAAAACTAATGAGGAGTTTAAAAACAGAGGATGACTGCAGAAAGTTACAAGAGGACCTGGACCCACTCCAGGTGTGGGCAAACAAATGCTTACTAAAATTCAATATCAACATGTGTAAGGTAATGAAGGGAAAGAGACAATGGAGACCAGCAAGTATGTACATCATAAAGGAAAGGTAACTGCAGGAATCGGAAAGAAGGATTTGGGAGTGAATATAAATTCCCCATTATCACCGTAGGAGCGGATTCGAATGGGCTAATAAGCCTTTTGCAGTTAACTTAATTCTTATGTTAATACTCATATGGGATACTGCCAAACTTAAAAACATAACTAAGATATCTAAATAGAGATAAATGCTATATGGAGATAAATTCATTCTTTGGCTAAAATATAATATCATTATATTCTCAGAAAAGTGTAATTATCAGCTGGAAAATCTATTGCATTGTGTACAAAATATATTTAACAAAGAGCAAGCGTTAGTTTATGTACGCAAAGATAACTATAAATACCGAGGAGGAGAGTATTGCGCTCAGGCCGTTAACTCCAGAAGTCATTAAACTTTCAACAGACGCAAGAGAAAGCAATTTAGAAAGTGAAATAAAACTGGAATGTATTAGCTGTTGTCGCTGCTCTGTTTATTGTGATTTTTACTGTCGTCAAGTTGACGGGCGTTACTCTTGCAGTGAAGGCGTTATTGCGTAGTCTGGGAGTGAATGATATACGATAATTGTTATTGTGGTTGGCTATATTGATTCGGTGCTTGTTAGTAATGTATTAAGAAATAAAAAAATGATCTACATCAGCTAAATTTTGGGAGTGTTGTTCCGTTTATAACCGCTCCACCTAAAATAAATTGAAATGCACCTATTGACCAATTAGCTAATCCCTACTTCTGATACGTGTATATTCACCTAGTTGTGCTTGCGGGGGTTGAGCTTTGCTCTTTAGGCCCGCCTCTTGACAGTCAATCAACTGTTACTAACTACTAAAAAAATTCCCTCCCCCCCCCCCACACACACACACGGACTTGGTGTGAACGATAGAGAGTCGGTCCTGCTTCATGCAAGTAGGCGTTCAATCCCCGACCGTCCAAGTGCTTGGGCACAATTCCTTCCCTCCCTTTCTCATCCCAAATCCTTATCCTGACCCCCCCCCCTTTCCTGTGCTATATAGTCGTAATTGCTTGGCGTTTTTCCCTGATAATTCCTCCCTCCCCCCTTCCCTCCCCCCTCCCTCCCACACACACACACACACACACACACACACACACACACACACACACAGGAAGTAGCCCGTAACAGCTGTCTAACTCCTAGGTGCCTATTTACTGCTAGGTAACAGGGGCATCAGGGTGTAAGAAACTCTGCCAATTTTGTTTCTGCCAATCACCGGGGATCGAGCCCGTGCCCTAGGATTACGAGTCCAGAGCGCTGTCTACTCAGCTTTCAGCCCCCCTCCCTGTGTGTGTATGGGTGTGGGTGAGGGGGGGGGGGCTCTGATATCTTGGCTTGCATGTTCCTGTGTTAATTACAAGCTTGGCTCAGTAAGTTTAGAGGTACTATCAGATGACTGGAGAAGTTATTTCAGAAATCAGATTTGGTTAACCATCATTCGGCTGGTCGCCTCCCTCACGCTGGTCGCCCCCCCCCCTCACGCTGGTCACCCGCCTCCCTCACGCTGGTCACCCGCCTCCCTCACGCTGGTCACCCGCCTCCCTCACGCTGGTCACCCGCCTCCCTCACGCTGGTCACCCGCCTCCCTCACGCTGGTCACCCGCCTCCCTCACGCTGGTCACCCGCCTCCCTCACGCTGGTCACCCGCCTCCCTCACGCTGGTCACCCGCCTCCCTCACGCTGGTCACCCGCCTCCCTCACGCTGGTCGCCTCCCTCACGCTGGTCGAGTATTTAAATATCTACTTGTCTCTGAATTTCCTTGTGGGATTGCTAGGATTTAATTTTTCTGGCCTAAATACACAGCATGTACTGCTAATAGTCATCCATTCTTACTATTTGGTTATATGAATATTTAATATTTTCTAAAGGGACTTATTCTAGCTATTAGGCAACTTGAATTAAATGGCACTAATACTTGCTAATGCTTACGTGTTTAATATACTTTGTGGACTATTATTACTGATATAATAATATCCTGGGGCCTGACGGCTGCGTGGACAGAGCTCGGGTTTCGTAATCCTAAAGGTCCAGGTTCGATCCCCGGCGGAGGCGGAAACAAATGGCAGAGTTTCTTTCACCCGTATGTCCCTGTTCAACTAGAAGTAAATAGGTACCTGGTGGTTAGACAGCTGCTACGGGTTGATTCTTTGGGATGTGTGTGTGTGTGTGTGTGTGTGTGTGTGTGTGTGTGTGTGTGTAATTACCTAAGTGTAGTTACAGGATGAGAGCTACGCTCGTGGTGTCCCGTCTTCCCAGCACTCTTTGTCATATAACGCTTTGAAACTACTGACGGTCTTGACCTCCACCACCTTCTCACCTAACTTGTTCCAACCGTCTACCACTCTGTTTGCGAAAGTGAATTTTCTTATATTTCTTCGGCATCTGTGTTTAGCTAGTTTGAATCTATGACCTCTTGTTCTTAAAGTTCCAGGTCTCAGGAAATCTTCCCTATCGATTTTATCAATTCGATAAATTGTGTGTGTGTGTGTGTGTGTTTGTGTGTGAAAATTAGAATTAAGTACTTGCCCGAAAAGCAATGCGTGCTAATAACTGGTCAAGAATGTAAGAACTTGTATATATAAATAAGTAAATAAAAAAACAAGAATAAATAGCTAATATAATTATTCTACCTACGCAAGGTAATTACATTTTTGGGTGAATCACGAATCATATAAACCCGAATACAACCCGGCGGAGCTTGTTAGTTTATGTCAAGATGTTTATCATGACTTTCCATTCACCTGGACTGTATGGGTCTCGAACCCTGGACCCTATGCGTGTAGGGCCGTAGTTCTATCGAATGCTCTTTTATTTATAATCCAATAGCTCTTTTATTTTTATGTTAATCATGAATTTCTTATAATGCTCTACAGTCCTCTGTTTTTACATTTCTCATTAGTTTTGTATTAGCAAATATCGACATGGACGAGTTCCGTTCATCAGGTAGGTCGTTCTCATAAAATAGGAACACGAATGGTCCAAGTACAAAGACTTGAGGGACGCCACTTGTCATATTCCTCAAGAATTACGTCTCCTCTCTGACCTGACTTTTCTTTAACCGTCAGGAACATCGTTGTATAGTCTAAAGTTTTCCTGGATAGAATAAAAGTTAATCTCGTTACATTCCTGTGGCTTTCACGAGAAATAATATCAAATGTTTTTATAATGTAGAAAGACAGTCAACTTAGCCTGCGTTATCCTTATCGTGTTTTGATATACTTGCCATAAAAACTCTACCAAATTTGTTATACATGACTTTTTTTTATCTCTAAATTCATGTTACCCTACTGTTGCAAAGTTAATCATCTCCATTTCTACATTATTTAAATCCTGATTACTTTTTCCAGCACCTTACAAGGAAAACATTATGGTGACACTGGTCAATAATTTAGTGTATCTTGTTTGTCCAATTTTTTCATATTGGGGGCTACTTATTTATTGTCCTGATATCTGACATATCTTGTCTCGATTGTGTAATTAAAAAATATTTGCTTGCGACCGATAAAATGGAAAAAAATAGCTTCATTCAGCAGTTGTAATGATTATTATCCTCCTTCAGCAGTCAAAGTGACTATAACCCCGTCTAATTGCTTTTCTTGCAAGACTTTCTTCAAGGTGTTCAACAGTGATTTATATGTCATCTAAAGTTTTCTCTGACCACCTCTATTCTCGCACACTTGAATCACACACAGGTCTTTTGGTGAAGACATCTGAAAATTTCTTATTCAGTTCCTCACACAGCTCATTATTGTTTTCCACGGGAATACTCTTTCATCTGATCACCTGAAGTTTTATCGTTGATGTTCTCGTTATGTAAGGCTATTTAGCAGGTTTGGGTGGTGGATAATTCTTTGAGAACGTACGTGTGTGTGTGTGTGTGTGTGTGTGTGTGTGTGTGTGTGTGTGTGTGTGTGTGTGTGTGTGTGGGGGGGGGGCTTAGAGGCATAGTGAACCCTTTTAGGTGTGTGAAGGTTTACGTATAACCTTATCCGCAAAATAAACATTCACACGGAATTATATATACAAGTTGACATATATGCATATAATCAAACGCACATGAAAGTGTACTTTCATATGGACAGATTCACTCTTTCAAACAAATATAAACTCATATATATATGTAAAGACATTTAAATGCACAAATACATATATACACAGATGTATGTAAACACTTGAATACAAATATATACATACACTCGTATTGGAAATCATACACTCATATAAATGAATGTGTATGATTTCCAATAAAAGAAAACACACATAGGAACACACACACGAACATACATACAAAATACACACGCACCCATTTGTACAACTAAATACATACATACACATATTTAAGCATATTCATATACTTACAAATCTTATAGCTTCACAAGAGCTCACACAAGCAATCTCGTACTCACAATCTGACACTGAATCTGAAGTAAGGAATCGTTCAGGACCCTGTATACCACTTATGTCAGAGCAATCCTGGAATATGCAGCTCCAGCTTGGTGTCCATACCTAGTTAAACACAAGACAAAGTTAGTAGAAGATTCAGCGGTATGCTACCAGACTCGTCCAGGAACTGAGAGGTATGAGCTACGAGGAAAGGCTAATGGAGTTGAAACTCACGTCCCTGGAACACAGAAGAGTAAGGGGAGACATGATAACCACCTACAAAATTCTCAGGGGAATTCAGAGAGTGGACAAAGGCAAACTCTTTAGCACGGGTGGTACGCGAACAAGGGGACACAGGTCGAAGCTGAATACCCAAATGAGCCACAGGGACGTTAGAAAGAACTTTTTCAGTGTCAGAGTAGTTAACAAATGGAATGCATTAGGCAGTGATGTATTGGAGGCTGACTCCATACACAGTTTCAAATGTACATATGATAGAGCCCAGTAGGCTCAGGAATCTGTACACCAGTTGACTGACAATTGAGAGGCGGGACCAAAGAGCCAAAGCTCAACCCCCGCAAGCACAACTAGGTGAGTACACACACACACACACACACACACACACACACACACACACACACACACACACACACATTCTCCCACACAATCACACACTCGCTCACAATTTCAACACATTCAAAATCACATAGACTGCATTTTCCTGGTTTACTAAAAAGCTTTCGACACCGTCAACAGCAACTCGTGTGCAAACTAGAGAAGGTGGCCGATAATTCGTGAAGAGTTGGACGAAAATTCCATTTTCAAGAAAGCGGGAAGAGTCCCTACAAGAGAGATCACAGTTGCTAGTAATGAGTGGAATTCCTCAAGAGTCATTTAAAGGGCCATCCTGTTCCTAAATATTGGTAACCGATGTAATATGTGAAGTGACGTGGCTCAGAACTGTTGATGACTGGAATGCGTTGCAATTTCAAGTAAACTTGATTGGAAAAATGGCTGCTTGACTTAAATCAGACAACTGCAATGTTGGGAGGGTATGAACAGGCTAAAGGCGGTCCAAATACATTACAGAATGAAAAAAGGAAACGGGCAACTTTCCACATCTGGAATAGTCGAGATACAATTCATGAATTTTTGGGAAGGACTCTTCTAAGCGCTTTAGTCATCCTATGTGAGACCCATTGTTGAATGTGCTGCTCCGGCACGAAGTCCTTTTCTTATGAAACACCAAATAACTATAACAAGTGCAAAGATATTCAATATGGCTGGTTCCTGAGAAGAGGGGACTGAGTTATAAAGACTGGAGGTCCCGGACCTCCAACACAGGAGGAAAGACTGAATAGAGCAGATATGATAACGACTAAAAATTTCATGGGAAATTTGCCACGTAGACAGAGATGCAATGTTCAAATTGATGAACAATGTACAGTCTTTGATGAATACAACGACTGTACACAACGAGGGGACAAAGATGTCAGAAGGAACATTTCCAGTTTAAAAGTTGCAAATGAAGACGTTGTCGTGGCCAAGTTTAATGCAGTTTTATATGGAAACATGAGAAAAACGATTGAACAAAAAAAAATGCGTTGAACTGCTGATAGCCGCAAGGTGAGTCTGGCGAGTAAATGCTCGACCTGTAAGCACATCTATGTGAGTACACACACACACATGCCAGGCAGGGCGAGACGTATGGGCCTATCTCCTTACACCCGATGCCTCTGTTCACCTAGCAGTAATTAGGAACCTGGGTGTTAGTCGACAGTTGTGGGTGGCGTCCTGGGGAATGGTCAAGTGCTGCATGTATCCCAGGTATACTCGAATTTCCCACAAACGAGGCAAAGCACAGCACGAGCAAAATAGCCGCAAGGCTTCACATGAAATATGCCGCAAGGCAAAGAAACTAGCGCCGCAAGGCTACTGCAACGAATGGGCCGGAAGGTCCCAGAGTGGGTTCACGCCTAAAGTAACTACCACTAACTACTACTACTACTACACACACGCACACTCAAAATACAAATACAATACAAGATTAGAATAGTCTATGAGATAGATTACTTTATTTCCTATGTTAAATACGTATGTCCTTGGTTTGAATATGCAAAGTTTGAATATGCAGCAGTTGCATGGTTACCATTTTTTTCAAGAAGCACATTAATAAACTGAAAAAGATGCAAAGACATGCACTCTCCTGCTTTCACTCACCATCACTCCCACGCTTATACACGCTCACACAAACATTCTCACACTATCATGCACTATCAATTACACATAATCACGCTCGTATTTCAGACTATGACACTCTAACGCTCGTATTACCACGCTCTCGTGCACTCTGACATCTCACACTTTCACTCGTGCACTCAACTGACTCCGGCACACGGCACGGAACCTGTCTGAGTACGCTAATCAAGCTCCAACTCTCTCATTCTACCTTTTCACACGCTTCCTGCACTCATTGTCTAGCGACTTGTAATTGTAGTGACTTGAAATTGCAATCGTACTCGCCATCCATGTTTCACTCAACTCACAGCCACATTCACCTTCAATGCTGCACTCAACTCACAACTGTACTCTTACTCCTTGTTGCACTCAAACCACGGAAGCCAAGTGCCAACCATGGAAGGGATAAGAACTATCAGAGGATAGCGCTTAGTCATTACGACTATATAGCACTTGGAAGGGGTCAGGATAAGGATTTGGGATGGGACGGGGAAGAAAGACATGGTGCCCGACCACATGGACGGTCGAGGATTGAACGCCAACCTGCATGAAACGAGACCGTCGCTCTACCGTCCACCCCAAGTTGCCAACCAAGAAGAGCCCTTCAGTGCTATAAAGCCAGCCTACCATTACCATATTTCACGAATTTGCAACAACTTGGGTGTCATAGTTTCTTAATAACTAAATCCTAAGTGTATCCTCCTTTGGATAGAATATTTATGTATGCCCCGAGGCGCGCCCCATACGAGCAGGGTTCGAACGCGTGGTGATACAACACGACGAGCAAGGTTCGAACGCGCTGTGATACGTCACGACGAGCAAGGTTCGAACGCGCGGTGATACGTCATGACGAGCAAGGTTCGAACGCGCGGTGATACAACACGACGAGCAAGGTTCGAACGCGCGGTGATACGTCACGACGAGCAAGGTTCGAACGCGTGGTGATACATCACGACGAGCAGGTTCGAACGCGCGGTGAAACATCACGACGAGCAAGGTTCGAACGCGCGGTGATACGTCACGACGAGCAAGGTTCGAACGCGCGGTGATACATCACGACGAGCAAGGTTCGAACACGCGGTGATACGTCACGAGGGAAGGGCAGCTAGAGCAAGCGTTACGTAACGTAAATTCTGTGTGTAATTCTCCAACAAATCTTTCAACCGGAAAACGAAGCAGGATTTGAGAATAAGTTGGATACGTGATTTTGGGCTCACATTTGATTATTTTTTGTTCGGAGGATTGTGTGGAGGGGGGAAAGGAAGAGCCGAGATGAGAAAGATTGTGCATTTGGTTGTTAGATTATCATGTGTGTGCTGGGGTTGAGCTTCAGCTCTTTGGTCCAGCCTCTCAACCACTAATCTACTGGTATATCATTGAGCTTTATGATACCTACACATGAAGATATCTCTGACGTACAGAAGAAATAGAATAATGGGATTTATTTTTGGAAGCAATTGCTAGTAGTAGGGTTGGCGCCACACAGACGAATTTTTTTTTCTGGGAGAAAAATCCCCTGTGCGCCCCAAGGGTTTCAGGTAAATTTAGAATATCCCCTGTGCGCCCCAAGGGTTTCAGGTAAGGGATGGCTCCACACAGGGGAATTTTTTTTTCTGGGAGAAAAATCCCCTGTGCGCCCCAAGGGTTTCAGGTAAATTTAGAATATCCCCTGTGCGCCCCAAGGGTTTCAGGTAAATTTAGAAATTCGTGTTTGTGAGCCAGGGTTTTTCAGGCGAATTTGGGCAGTCACAGATTTTAGAAGTATGGATTTCTTATGAGAAAAATAATTTCCGAGACTTAGAAGTTTGTTAAAGCCTTATGGGAGAAATTCAAATAACGTGTGTAGCACTTTAGGGCTTCCAGGAGAACTCTGGGAAAAAAAGTGCCTGTGCGCCCCAAGGGTTTCAGGTAAATTTAGAATATCCCCTGTGCGCCCCAAGGGTTTCAGGTCAAAAATCCCCTGTGCGCCCCAAGGGTTTCAGGTCAAATATCCCCTGTGCGCCCCAAGGGTTTTCAGGTGAATTTGGGGAGTCACAGATTTAGAATTAGGGAATTCTTATAATGAAAAATAATGTCATACGAGTTTGCTAAAGTTCTTATAAGAAAAATAATTTCCGAGACTTAGAAGTTTGTTAAGGCCTTATGGGAGAAATTCAAATAACATGTGTAGCACTTTAGGGCTTCCAGGAGAACTCTACGGACATATTTTACATGTTTTCAACTTACAAAATCGTCTATGTAAGCCTTAGTTATTCATATAAATTTAGAAAATCACCTGTGTAAGTCATTGTTTTCAGGGTTTCGTACATCACACCCCCCTCCCTCCCCCCCGTACCTCGCAATCTGTCGCCTCACCTGTGTTTACTTTACGCCCGGTCAGCCAGACCTCTTATCTTATGTTATCTTCTCATAATATCTGGACCGTCCCTCCTCTCTCTCTCTCCTTTCATTCAGTTCAACTATTTTCCAACATCGTATGTTTGCTCCTTTTCATTAAGCAAGTCAGTATGTTTGCTCCTTTTCATTAAGCAAGTCAGTTTTACACAAATAAATCATGTTAGTAAGCAAGTTCTAGCTCACGTTCCCCACCTTAGTCCCCTGTCGTATAAAGAATACTATCATTCCAATCCCTCTAAAATTTAAAAATAATCATATTTCAAACGTAGTTCAATACAGTAATTAGTTACCAAGCTCCAGCTCTTGTCCTCCACCTTAGCTCTCTCTCGTATCTTCGTTAGTATCAGTCCAATTTCCCTGAAATTTCTACCCTCTGTATTTCAGACATAGTTTAGTAAATGCAAACAATTATCAAACTCTAGCTCTTGTCCCCAGCTTAGTTCATTTGTACAAAATCATTAGTAACAGTCCAATTTCCCTTAAATTGTTACCCTCTGTATTTCAGACGCCGTAAATAAAATCAAATAGTTATCGAGCTCCAGCTCTCGTCCCCGCCTTAATTCTCTTTCGTATCTTTGTAAATAACCCATCAATTTCCCTAAAATTAAAAGCAGACATACTTCAAAGTTAGTAAATAAGATCAAGTCAGTTACTGAGCTCCAGCTCTCGTCCCCGCCTTAGTTCTCTTTCATATCTTCGTTAGTATCAGTCCAATTTCCCTGAAATTTTTACCCTCTGTATTTCAGACATAGTAAATATGAAGTAAACAATTATAAAACTCTAGCTCTTGTCCTCTGTCCAAGCTCACTTTTGTAAAATCATTACTCTCAGTCCAAATCACCCAACTACATTTTCAGACATAGTAAATAAAAAACCAGTTCAGTTATTAAGTTTCAACTCTTGTGCCCCAGCTTAGTTCATTTGTACAAGTTCTTTATTTTCCAACTAAATCACCCTGAGATTTAAGATCACCGTATTTTCTAACGTAGTAAAATTAATCTGGACATTAGCCTTAGATCATCAGACATAAATATATTCGATCAAGTCCGTCTCCAGCGTATCTCTTATCCGAGTATACACATAACCCCAACCTGTTTAATTATCTTTCACCCCCTCCCACCTTCCTCCATCTCATCCAAGTCTCGTAAATTTAAAATGTAGCTGTTAATTTGCGTTCTTTCCCCGTTCATAGCATATTCTCTGTAAGTTCAGATCTGTACTTAGTCTTACATATTCTCTACTTCTTTCCAATTTTATACAAGACTTAAACAACTATTACCGTCTCCTCTATCTTATTTAAACATGAGTCATATGTAAATATACCCCGACTCTTTCCATCCAATACAAGTCCTAGCTTGTTCACCGCCCAACTCACTACGCTATTTCTACTCTACATGTTATAGCATGTTTTCCGCTCATCTTGGTACCAACCCTTACAATCTCTCTCTCATTCCTTTTACATGTCTCAGCATGTCTCAGCATGTTCGCCTCGCATCTTACTACGCTGTCTACTTTACATGTTGTAGCGTGTATTACTGTGTCCCATATCTTATTTAAACATGAGTCATATGTAAATATACCCGACTCCTTCCATCCATTACAAGTCCTAGCTTGTTCACCGCCCAACTCTCTACACTGTCTACTTTACATGTTGTAGCATGTTTTCCGCACATCTTGATACCATCCCTTACAATCTCTCAATCCTTTACACATCCCAACTTTCAACCCTTTCTTACAATTTTCCTCCATCCCTCCGCTACATGTTCTTACCCGTTCATTACAGTCCACTACTTATTCTCTAATCATCTCTGTACTAATTCTCAAAACTAGTTGGTTCTGTCATTTTAGTAAGTAAGTAAGTAGATCATCGTTATTAACAACGACAACAACAACAACAACAGTAACATTACTAATTCACAGTAAGTTACTACTGAGCATTTGGTAGTTATCCATTTTCAAATAATGTCAATATAAATCATTCTAAGACATCTTCGTACAATTAAAGATACTTGCCCGTGCACTAAGTCATTACTTACAGTAGCATCTTAAGGCATTGTTTTCGTAACTCAGTTTTATTAAACATACACCTTCATTAGTCAAAGGAAAACTTTTCAAGTCATTGTATTCAATATTTCCGTTAAACTTACTACATCATGTCATTATTCGGTTTCATAATTAAGTACTTGTTTCAGTCCTCCAATGTAATAAGCAAATTATTCTATTAAGGATAAAGAAATCTTATTTAGAAGAGGCATTAAGTTTATTACAACATTTAACGCATACAAGTGTTCTTAGTAGTTATACAGGTATTCAAGAAATCATAAGTGTTCTTAGTAGTTATACAAGTGTTCAAGAAATCATAAGTGTTCAAGAAGCAATTATATACAAGTATTCTTAGTAGTTATACAAGTGTTCAAGAAAATCATATACAAGTGTTCTTAGTAGTTATACAAGTGTTCAAGAAAATCATAAGTGTTCAAGAAGCAATTATATACAAGTATTCTTAGTAGTTATACAAGTGTTCAAGAAAATCATATACAAGTGTTCTTAGTAGTTATACAAGTGTTCAAGAAATCATAAACACTATAGTCTTATATAGAAATAAACATTTGAATTTATAAAAGAATTATAAGTAAAACATGTATTTGATTTCACACAATGAAACTCACTATCCAGCAAGTTAAAAAATCCATCACATGCACAGCATCCCCCTTCCCCTTCTCCAAAATAGATTAGTTTTTGTCCCTTAAATTCCTTTAAAACATAGAAAGCATCGCTATAAACATTATCATCACGAATCAATTCAGGCCAGGACATTAGAAGTACTTCTCTGTCATTACAATAAGTCCTAACTGCTTCTACAGCATCCATTTGTTCAACCTCCATCCACTTACTCTCACCCATATTCGAGTAATTATCTGTAGCTCGTACCACATTAGTATGTCTTATCCTAATAAGATTTTCAATAAAGGCCATACCAGAGAAAACACCAAGTACAGGATCCTGTCCTATAAATCTCATCACTGCCTCTATTTCTATCTTTTGGGGGGTATGATATCCTATTTCTGGTCTCATCTTTATTAAATTTAACGGAAAAGATGGAAAGCTCTCCTCCATATGATCAATTAAACTCCAATGTTCATCTTCTTCTGTTTTAGGGTGAATAATACTAAGCTCTTTCACAGTCTTACTATTTACCTGCTGTTGCAGTTCATCCTGGCTCATTATAGTATACACTTCTCGTTCTTCAGAACTCAACTTATTAATAAACCAGTTTGCAGCATTTGGAGAACCAATTTCATCCACAAATTTTCTTATAAAAAATTTATCCTTTAAGTTACATCCTATAGGCACTTCTTCAAATTCTGGAAATATGTATTTAAAACGGGGTTTAGGTCTAAAAGTGCAAATTATTTTATCGCCTTTAAATAACAAAGAAATTTTCTTCATCTCGGCCTTACTAGGAGTTTTCGTCAGCAACAACACTTGACAATTCTCATGTTTCTTGAGTACATCTGTAACACTCTCTTTTAAGCTAAATAAGACTATGTCGCATTTTATCATTGGAAGTTCTTCTTTCAACTTTATAAAATCATGACCGATCAGTATCATTAAAACATTTTCACTTTTGCTAATAAACTTTGCTAGAGCTGGAACAATGTTCTCATGCGTACATTTATCAGTATGTGTCATCACTTTATAAGTCCGTTTTTCAGCCAGGGGCATATTCTTCCACAAAACAGTCGAAGCTGGACTTTGCCATATAGTTTCTGACACAAGATCAGGCATGCTTCCAAACCCTGGTAGACTCTTCACATCCATCACATGGGGTAGATCTTTAAACAAAGAAAAATACAATATTTAACACAGGGACTATTAAATAATCATAATATTTCAAAACTAAAAGATATTCAATAATAAGCAAAAATTATATCACAACAAATATAACGAGTACTGTAAGTACATCATACAATAATCACTTACTGTATACAGCAGCCATCGATCCGAGTATGTCTTCTCACTGCTGGACCGAGATGGGGAGTTTATGTCAAGATATATCCCGACCTAGCTTATCACATCGGAGATTGTTACGCTCCGCCCCCTCTCTCTTAGCTGTAGTTTCCAAATTAGTTATATGTATTATTTCAGATCTACTAGTTTTAACTACGACATTCTCTTCCGTTTATTAGATCTACCCTCTACTTGTTTCTTCTCTCTCCCAGTCCCCGTAACATCTTCTCCAAGAGGTATACGAACCATTAATAATTCTTTTTTATTATTCTTTAAAACATAAGCTAAATGGGCTAGTCCTGGAAAATAGTGTGTCTCCCATTCTTCTTGTTCTTCTTTACTCCATCCTATTCCGTCATTAAACCCAATACCATATGGAATAATTATACGCTGGATTAAATTATTATTTCTTGCCTGACAACAAATTTGCCTTATTGCAGATTTAAAACTCCAACGTTTAATAATATCTTTCTGTAATCCTAGATCTTCATTAGAGCTACTGTATTGAAGTCCTATAATATGAGGTTTTATTTCTGGTTCTGGAGATAAAGCAAGTACTATACCACCAGGAGTTATATTATTCTGTACCACTTCACACTCGGAAACTTTACTGTAAGGATATTTTTCCCATAACAGTTGTGCAAATCCACCAGATAAATTATGAGAATCGTAGACAAGACAGTCTCCAGGTTTTAGAATTTCATCACTAGTAAAATCAGCATCTATAATACACTTATTCAAACGCTTAAGCTTCACTTGCATGTACATAGAACAATCCATCTTGAAGTAAGACAGAAAAAGTTTCGTACCTCTTCCTATATACTCAGAAAAGTAGAGTTGACATTTAGACATTAAAAAGGGAGAAAATAAACACACGAGTTTCTATTTTGTTATTTAATGTGTAAAAATGTACAATGTATTTAATTTGTAAAAATGTACAAAGTATAAATTATTTACAGACATTATTATTCCCAATCCATCTTCTCTTCTAAATTTGTAAAACTACTACTAACACACATTGTAACATTAGTATCAACAGACGTAGTAACATTAACAGGTGTTGAATTAATTGTATCAGACAACTTAGTGTTGATAGAAGGTGAACTAGCATCAGCGGTAGCAGGCGTAGCATCATCTTCAGGTGTCCTAGCAGCATCAGTAGCATTAGTTGTGGATCCATTTTGAAGAACAGCAATGTATGGAATCTTATTTTCAAAGATGCCGTGGGTGGATGACTGAGGAGGAACGATGTTTTCGGGACGTACTATGAAGAGTACAATACCTCGTTTTCGTAGTTTTTGTCCTATTTTCTCAAGTATAGGCAAATATTTACTTTCCCATACTGCGCAGTTGTCCAAATAACTTGACATGCCAAACCCATATGGAATAATAATTCTCTTAACACATCTTTTAAGAATGAAAACAAGGGCTTCCTTCAGAGCATTTTCAAACCAGCGCCATCTCTGATATTCTGTATCTTTTTCAAGTCCATCGTAAAAATGTTCATCTAAACTTCGTACTTCACACGGAGGATTTTCATATGCTGGTAAAGTTGCAGGTCTACTAGCAAACTGAGTCACTAAACCAATAATAAGGGGTAGATGGGGATCTTCATCCATCCTGTTGTTAAATTCAGGTGGTTCTCCAATATGTATACTGCCAGGGTTACTGCGATAAGATACAACAGCCCTGTTTTTGTAAGGAAAGTTTTCACGATGTAATCTCGCATATGGGTAACGATCCCACAATCCTTGCACAATTTTACACATTTGTACACTCGTAGCATCAAGATCGTACAATAAACAGTCGTGATTATTGTAGACGGGCAGGGAGGCAAAGTCTCCAATAATAGTCTTGATCTCCATAGCCTTGAATATCCAAGCTTGAAGTAGATTCTGACATCCAAGAAGAGGAGGACACCGTAAGAGATCACTCCGGGGGAAGCATATATACATCTTTAGGCTGCGCGTAGAAACACTGCGCACACAAAAGGTTGCCAAGTGTTACTTGCTCTTCCTCTGCATAATCTCCTCGTTAAACAGTAATTTAACTTCCACTCCGTAGGGTTTTAACTGTTTATACATATCTTCAATAACAGGAAGATAAGTATTTTCCCAAACTTTATCTCTTCGAACACATGTAATCCCAATTCCTGTTGGTATTATAACTCTCATAATTTGAGGAGAGCCCTTGATAAAGTTAAATAAATCTTTCATACCATTCTTGAAGTAGACGAGACGATTAATGGATGTATCTTCGTTTAATCCAGAGAGCATGTTTCTGTCTTTTGAGTTTTCTATAATTCCCTGAGCAATGTTATTACTTTCTATAGGTAATCCAATACCGTATTGTGTGGCTATAGCAACAATATACGGAAGATTTTCTCCTTTAGAGATATGAATTGTTCCTGGTACTGGACGATCTTCAGGGATACATCTCTTAAGACTGTACAAGGGTCGGCGAACATTATAAGCATCAGCATGAGAATATTTCTTGGCTAAGTCTAGAGCCATTCCTCTGGGAACACAGGATATACAGTTCACTCCGTACACAATACAGGTTTCATTATTACAAAATGAATCGTCGGTTAAATAACCCTGACAAGTTGTCAGAACAGTATCCATGGTGAATTTTCTTCCTCGTAAGGTAGTAGATACGAACCAGATAGTCGTAATAATATCCCTAATGCGAGGTCCGCGCTCTTATATTGGGGGAAATGTAAAAGTTACCACTTATTTGAATATATTAATAAGGATTTTTGTTACCTTAGAGTGATATTATATATTACATTATAACTAATAGTATATTTCATTTTAGGATATAGATGCTTTAAGCATATATTTTAATTAGATTAAATAAGAATTTACTACTAAATTATATATATATATCTATCATTATGTACGGCAGCTACGAATAATGACGTAACAGTATACTTTTAGCGAGATTGCCAAAGTGATGTATTTTTCTAATAAGTCTAATAAATAATGAAAGTAGTTTACTAAGTATTTATATAAGAGCTTCATTTAATTATGAAACTTTAAGGATTTTTAAATAGAGAAGTATTTAGAGGAGATTACTGTCTATTATAAATGAGGAAACTGTTAAATATGTAGCGATGTACGATACTTATTTTAGGGATATATATACTTGCTTATCCTACTCTAATAGCTAGTGCTGCCCTCACACGATGGATCCTTTGTGTGCCAGGAAGTTTTACAGTATAGAAAGCCTTAAATGTGCAGGAGTTAGACTACAAACATTTGTGGATTGGCCTATTAAGTGGTTAAACCCTATTGACTTAGTTGAAGATGGGTTCTATTACCTTCGCAATAGTGATTACTGTTTGTGTGCATTTTGTTATTGTATAGTAGGTGCATGGATTGTTGGTGATACCCCCAGAAGACGTCATAAGATCATTAATCAAGACTGCGCCTTTATTAGAGGCGAGAGGAGTGACAATGTTTCTTTAGAGGTGTCTGAGATAGCTTTCAAATATGGACTGGAATTTGTTTCCCATAAAATAGAACTGGGAAATAAGAAAATAAGTGGTAGTAGTAAGTATATATTCTTATGATGTATTCTTATACCAGTCTTATATACTCTGTACAAAACTTGATTGCTTAAATAGATACTTCTTATTCTTCTAAAGAATAATTTACGTAACTACGTTATATTTTTTTAGGTGGTGCTCCTCCTAAGGAAGATCTGGGATTGATCAAATTTAGGAAATCGCTGAATCCAGGATTGGTAACTTATAAATCTCGCCTAGAGACATTTGATATGACATGGCCTGGAAGCGTCAAGCAAACTTCTCATGAGCTGGCAGAAGCTGGTTTTTTTTACTGTGGTATGAAGTGTTTTAACTATTTTAAACTTAATAGAGTTATAAGTAAAGAAATAATGAATATTAGTTAAAAGATAGTAACGAGATAATGCTGGATTGTTTTATGGTTTTCAGGTATAAGTGACCACGTCTGCTGCTATCACTGCGCCTGTGGAATACGAAATTGGAGACCAGAAGATGATCCTTGGACTTTACATGCGAGATGTAGTCCAGAATGTGCTTACATTATTCTTGCAAGGGGCAAGGAATTTGTTAAGAATGCTAGATTGACAATGCCATTACCTATAAAACCTATAGACAATGATTTAATTAATATCTTAATGGAGGGTATGGATAAGTTCAAGCATCTGATTCATAAAAAATTAATACCTGTGGAGAGTATAAGATATGCTTTAAGTGAGTACCTTAAGGAATCCAGAGATTTGTTGCCTTTTATTATACAAAGTAGATGTCTAGAAATCGTGTTGAGGTATATGCAAGAGGGAACAGATATTTATTTACGGGTACGGGACTTAATTTATGAAGCAGTTGATGATAAAAAGGAACAAGAAGCTACGCTTGAAGATCTGGGATTGAAAACTTTACCGGAGACTTGTACTAACACTGATGAAAACAAGGACTGTATAGAACAATCTTGGGAAGAAGATATTTTATGCAGAGTTTGTATGGATAAAAATATAAATATTGTAATACTACCATGTAAACATATGGTGACATGCAGTGGTTGTCTTTTAGCTCTGAAATGCTGTCCAATTTGTAGAGGAAATATTTTATATATAATAAATCCAATTGCTTCTTGAACACTTAAGATTTCTTGAATACCTGTATAACTACTAAGAACACTTGTATATGATTTTCTTGAACACTTGTATAACTACTAAGAACACTTGTGATTTCTTGAATACCTGTATAACTACTAAGAATAACTGTATGCGTTAAATGTTGTAATAAACTTAATGTCTCTTCTAAATAAGATTTCTTTATCCTTAATTGAATAATTTGCTTATTACATTGGAGGACTGAAACAAGTACTTAATTATGAAACCGAATAATGACATGATGTAGTAAGTTTAACGGAAATATTGAATACAATGACTTGAAAAGTTTTCCTTTGACTAATGAAGGTGTATGTTTAATAAAACTGAGTTACGAAAACAACGCCTTAAGATGGTACTGTAAGTAATGACTTAGTGCACAAGCAAGTATCTTTAATTGTACGAAGATGTCTTAGAATGATTTATATTGACCTTATTTTGAAAATGGATAACTGCCAAATGCTCAGTAGTAACTTACTGTGAATTAGTAATGTTACTGTTGTTGTTGTTGTTGTTGTTGTTAATAACGATGATCTACTTACTTACTTACTTACTAAAATGACAGAAACAACTAGTTTTGAGAATTAGTACAGAGATGATTAGAGAATAAGTAGTGGACTGTAATGAACGGGTAAGAACATGTAGCGGAGGGATGGAGGAAAATTGTAAGAAAGGGTTGAAAGTTGGGATGTGTAAAGGATTGAGAGATTGTAAGGGATGGTATCAAGATGTGCGGAAAACATGCTACAACATGTAAAGTAGACAGTGTAGAGAGTTGGGCGGTGAACAAGCTAGGACTTGTAATGGATGGAAGGAGTCGGGTATATTTACATATGACTCATGTTTAAATAAGATATGGGACACAGTAATACACGCTACAACATGTAAAGTAGACAGCGTAGTAAGATGCGAGGCGAACATGCTGAGACATGCTGAGACATGTAAAAGGAATGAGAGAGAGATTGTAAGGGTTGGTACCAAGATGAGCGGAAAACATGCTATAACATGTAGAGTAGAAATAGCGTAGTGAGTTGGGCGGTGAACAAGCTAGGACTTGTATTGGATGGAAAGAGTCGGGGTATATTTACATATGACTCATGTTTAAATAAGATAGAGGAGACGGTAATAGTTGTTTAAGTCTTGTATAAAATTGGAAAGAAGTAGAGAATATGTAAGACTAAGTACAGATCTGAACTTACAGAGAATATGCTATGAACGGGGAAAGAACGCAAATTAACAGCTACATTTTAAATTTACGAGACTTGGATGAGATGGAGGAAGGTGGGAGGGGGTGAAAGATAATTAAACAGGTTGGGGTTATGTGTATACTCGGATAAGAGATACGCTGGAGACGGACTTGATCGAATATATTTATGTCTGATGATCTAAGGCTAATGTCCAGATTAATTTTACTACGTTAGAAAATACGGTGATCTTAAATCTCAGGGTGATTTAGTTGGAAAATAAAGAACTTGTACAAATGAACTAAGCTGGGGCACAAGAGTTGAAACTTAATAACTGAACTGGTTTTTTATTTACTATGTCTGAAAATGTAGTTGGGTGATTTGGACTGAGAGTAATGATTTTACAAAAGTGAGCTTGGACAGAGGACAAGAGCTAGAGTTTTATAATTGTTTACTTCATATTTACTATGTCTGAAATACAGAGGGTAAAAATTTCAGGGAAATTGGACTGATACTAACGAAGATATGAAAGAGAACTAAGGCGGGGACGAGAGCTGGAGCTCAGTAACTGACTTGATCTTATTTACTAACTTTGAAGTATGTCTGCTTTTAATTTTAGGGAAATTGATGGGTTATTTACAAAGATACGAAAGAGAATTAAGGCGGGGACGAGAGCTGGAGCTCGATAACTATTTTGATTTTATTTACGGTGTCTGAAATACAGAGGGTAGAAATTTCAGGGGAATTGATCTGTTACTAACGAAGATACGAGAGAGAGCTAAGGCGGAGGACAAGAGCTGGAGCTTGGTAACTGTTTTGATCTTATTTACGGTGTCTGAAATACAGAGGGTAGAAATTTCAGGGAATTTGGACTGTTACTAATGATTTTGTACAAATGAACTAAGCTGGGGACAAGAGCTAGAGTTTGATAATTGTTTGCATTTACTAAACTATGTCTGAAATACAGAGGGTAGAAATTTCAGGGAAATTTGGACTGTTACTAATGATTTTGTACAAATGAACTAAGCTGGGGACAAGAGCTAGAGTTTGATAATTGTTTGCATTTACTAAACTATGTCTGAAATACAGAGGGTAGAAATTTCAGGGAAATTTGGACTGTTACTAATGATTTTGTACAAATGAACTAAGCTGGGGACAAGAGCTAGAGTTTGATAATTGTTTGCATTTACTAAACTATGTCTGAAATACAGAGGGTAGAAATTTCAGGGAAATTGGACTGATACTAACGAAGATACGAGAGAGAGCTAAGGCGGAGGACAAGAGCTGGAGCTTGGTAACTAATTACTGTATTGAACTACATTTGAAATATGATTATTTTTAAATTTTAGAGGGATTGGAATGATAGTATTCTTTATACGACAGGGGACTAAGGTGGGGAACGTGAGCTAGAACTTGCTTACTAACATGATTTATTTGTGTAAAACTGACTTGCTTAATGAAAAGGAGCAAACATACGATGTTGGAAAATAGTTGAACTGAATGAAAGGAGAGAGAGAGAGAGAGAGAGGAGGGACGGTCCAGATATTATGGATAAGATAAGATAAGATTAAGAGCCGACTGGCTGGCTGACGTCTAAAGTAAACACAGGTGAGGCGACAGATTGCGAGGTAAGGGGGGGAGGGAGGGGGGTGTGATGTACGAGACTTGAAAACCATGACTTACACAGGCGATTTTCTAAATTTATATGAATAACTAAGGCTTACATAGACGATTTTGTAAGTTGAAAACATGTAAAATATGTCCGTAGAGTTCTCCTGGAAGCCCTAAAGTGCTACACACGTTATTTGAATTTCTCCCATAAGGCCTTAACAAACTTCTAAGTCTCGGAAATTATTTTTCTTATAAGAACTTTAGCAAACTCGTATGACATTATTTTTCATTATAAGAATTCCCTAATTCTAAATCTGTGACTCCCCAAATTCGCCTGAAAACCTTGGCTCACATAGATGATATTGGAACCTGAAACCCTTGGGGCGCACAGGGGATATTCTAAATTTACCTGAAACCCTTGGGGCGCACAGGGGATTTTTCTCCCAGAAAAAAAAATTCGTCTGTGTGGCGCCAACCCTACTACTATTGCTAGGTAAATATAAAAAAGAAAGCGCTAAGCCAATACAACTATACAGAAATTCATATTATTCTCCAGCTAAATCAGTTCATTGATTTTGATTGGTTTGCACACCGACGGCCTGGCCTCTTGTTGGGTCGGAGTTCGTTCCCCAATCGTAATGAAGGACTACCTATTCCCGACTGTGGGCCGGGGTACCCGACTGTGGGCCGGGGTACCCGACTGTGGGCCGGGATACCCGACTGTGGGCCGGGGTACCCGACTGTGGGCCGGGGTACCCGACTGTGGGCCGGGGTACCCGACTGTGGGCCGGGGTACCCGACTGTGGGCCGGGGTACCCGACTGTGGGCCGGGGTACCCGACTGTGGGCCGGGGTACCCGACTGTGGGCCGGGGTACCCGACTGTGGGCCGGGGTACCCGACTGTGGGCCGGGGTACCCGACTGTGGGCCGGGGTACCCGACTGTGGGCCGGGGTACCCGACTGTGGGCGGGTACCCGACTGTGAGCGAGTCAAACTTATATAGAGAGAGGTGCCTTCCAAACTCAAGTAAGGCAGAACTTCTGATTGAAAAATTATTGAGCTCGCCATGGTTCAGTCGGCCGAGAGCGGGTCTGTGGAGTCCAGATGTGCAGGTTTGACCCCATTTTATTGCCTTAATATTGTCTGTATAGTCATACTGGCTTAGCATTGTCTTCTTGTCAGGTTGGCTTAGATTATGTACATCTGTTTTGATCACCGTACTGTGAGCTTAAGATCACTTTAAGCGTTGAAAGTAGGCTAAAAAAAAACTTATTCTTAGGAGATAATATTCTTTTCTGTGAAGGTATAAAAAGGTTACATTCTCTAGGAAGTGGAACAGTGATGGTTATCATGATTGTAGTATAGAAATTGATGCAAGGTTATAACGCAGCTGATACCCACCTGCAATCACCCCGTCATCCTCATCCACAGTCACTTATCATTCCCCATTATCATCTATACATTCCTATTATCAATTTACTATCTACCCACATGCCTATTCCCATACCCCACCTCACTTCCCTCCCCATTTAACCCCCATTCCCCATGTGCCAGTTCCCGGGGTCATCTCCAACCCCCCCTACCACCATTCTTAGCATTACGCCTCACCTGTCACACTTGTGAAACTTAAAGCGAGACTGTTTTGACTCCTCAAAAAACAACAACACAGCACCGCTCCTGTGCCAGTTAAGTCCACTATGGGCTCACCATAGCCCGTGCTACTTTCCCTGCTCCTGTGCCAGGTAAGTTACGGGCTCACCATAGCCCGTGCTACTTGGAACTTGTTCCGAGTATCTGAATCTATAACAACAACAACAACTCCTCAAAACACGGGCTCACCATAGCCCGTGCTACATGGACACTTCGTTCTGAGTAGCTAAAAAATCTGACTCCTCACATCATTCCAAGATCCCTTTATTTAGGCACTGATAATACCCCTTTCACCCGATTCTCCATTGGACAAACTCATAAAGTTGTTACATACTCTATACCGCCGCTTTGAGGCGTTCCGGTGGCCCAATATCGTTGCGAAAACCCCTTAAGGGAACACGTAAAAAGGAGTTAAGTCCATATTGTGTAGTGGCATATTAGCCTCGTATGCCTTGTGGAATATTATTACCCTGCTTGTCACTTGAGCACATGAGAATATTCATGTGGGGAATTGGATATTTCCAGTCAAGTAGGTACCGTGTTATAGAATATCAGGGGACGCATTTTCTCAGCAAGGGAACGCTGGCCAATTGGAAAACTGAATTGGAGAAATGTAATTGTTTCTGTTTGGTATATATATGTCTTATTGTTTTCACCTTCGCGCATGCGCGAGCGCATGTGTGAAAGGAGGGAGGGTGTGTAGGATGCGTGTGTGTGTGTGTATTCACCTAGTTGTGTTTGCGGGGGTTGAGCATTTGCTCTTTCGGCCCGTCTCTCAACTGTCAATCAACTATTTTACTAACTACTATTTTTTTTCTCTCTAACTCCAAGGTACCTATTTACTGCTAGGCAACAGGGCCATCAGGGTGAAAGAAACTTTGCCCCATCTACTTCCGCCGGCGCCGGGATCGAACCCGGACCCATGGATTACGAGACATAAGTGCTGTCCACTCAGCCACAGGCCCTTCTGTGTTATTGTTTATTTGTATTTACTCTTTAAACTACCAAAAATGATTAAAATCAGCCAGCCAAACCCTTGGCGTCCCCCCGTGGCGCAGCACATCTGATATATTATTACTCAGCCTACGGATGGAACACCTCAGCCTGCACTCGGCTAGTCTGTCGTCAGGTATATTTACCGGCGGGTAAATGTTCCTGGAGGGTTAGTTAATTATACAGAAAGACACAACGCAATAGATGCGGGAGGAATGGCCTGTTTGGCGTGTTGTTGTGTGTATATGTGAGAGCCACGGCCATGTTGCCTGCAGAGGGAGCTGGTGTCGTCTGCTGCCTACACTGGCCACACAAGGTGATGCAGGTGGTGGTGGTGGTGGTGGTGATGCAGGTGGTGGTGGTGGTGATGCAGGTGGTGGTGGTGGTGATGCAGGTGGTGGTGGTGGTGATGCAGGTGGTGGTGGTGGTGATGCAGGTGGTGGTGGTGGTGGTGGTGATGCAGGTGGTGGTGGTGGTGGTGGTGATGCAGGTGGTGGTGGTGGTGGTGGTGATGCAGGTGGTGGTGGTGGTGGTGGTGATGCAGGTGGTGGTGGTGATGCAGGTGGTGGTGGTGGTGGTGATGCAGGTGGTGGTGGTGGTGGTGATGCAGGTGGTGGTGGTGGTGGTGATGCAGGTGGTGGTGGTGGTGGTGGTGATGCAGGTGGTGGTGGTGGTGGTGATGCAGGTGGTGGTGGTGGTGATGCAGGTGGTGGTGGTGGTGGTGGTGGTGATGCAGGTGGTGATGCAGGTGGTGGTGGTGGTGGTGGTGATGCAGGTGGTGGTGGTGGTGGTGGTGATGCAGGTGGTGGTGGTGGTGGTGGTGATGCAGGTGGTGGTGGTGGTGGTGATGCAGGTGGTGGTGGTGGTGGTGGTGATGCAGGTGGTGGTGGTGGTGGTGATGCAGGTGGTGGTGGTGGTGGTGGTGTTATAGTATGTTGGGCTCATGGATATTGTAGCCAACGGCAATTCCGTCCTCTTCTAATGAACAATGCACTTCCGTACGCCGCAGCGTTTCTTGTGGCGTCGGTACACGCTACCGACACACCACACACACACACAGACACACACACACACACACACACACACACACCACACGCTACCAGAGTGACACCAACAGATTCATGACAACATTACTTGCCAACTCTGCACTCTTTACTCATATCTGGCAACTACAACATCTGCCAACACTACCTACTCATTTTCTCCAAACTCGTCAACAGCGAGGACAACACCTGACAAACGCCTACACCCTTTGACAAAATTACATGTCAACTCTATACCAAGTGCTTAGAACTGACAGCTCCACACCTGACAACAGCATAAATATATTTATACCTGTAAATTCGACCCCGTATGCAGTTTCCAGGCAGATAATTGTTAATTGCAAATTACATTTTCAGTCCTTCGTCCTCCATAAAATAGCCTTTGTTACGTTTTAAAAAGTCGCCGGAGGAACCTATCCAACTTTTCAGATAATGGTCAATTAGTTAGAAATTGGCTTGTCTGAGTGTTTTAAAACAATGTGATATTGACAAAGTTTGAGACAACGAGGTTAATGAGAATATCGTCCTCGGGGCATTGAGAGCCTAGCATGAATAATTATTTATGTACATGATACATGGTGCTGCTCCGTCTTTCCCAGACTCCAGCTGTCACCAGCCCAACACCCACCAGGTGCTTCTCCCTCTCTCCCTCTCAAGATTTGCCTTCTAACTCCCCGTTCTCAGTATCTAAAAATTATTTCCATACAACACAGCTATTCAGGAATGCCAATTCATGGCTAGTGTCACGATAGCCATACACTTCACTTTCCAGTGGTAATTGACAACCACATCAGCTGTATAGTTATTTGTTCCTTATGGTATTTGCTTCCCGTTTGACCTACATTCCACATGACCGGCTATGTCCAGCCGCAGGAAATATCCTAGTGTGCAGGCGACGAGTCACAATAACGTGGCTGAAGTATGTTGACCAGACCACACACTAGAAGTTGAAGGGACGACGACGTTTCGGTCCGTCCTGGACCAATCGACTTGAGAATGGTCCAGGACGGACCGAAACGTGGTCGTCCCTTCAACTTCTAGTGTGTGGTCTGGTCAACATATCCTAGTGTAATGGAGGTCAATATTCCATAATTTTATTACTACATTTATAATTGCAAGTTTTTAAAATTTACACAATGTCTTGGTGGAATGATAACACAGGCTGGGCTGCAGCTTCCCTTCTAAGGATTCATTTCCACTCATGACCTGTACAAGGTCTCAAGGGAATTTTTTTTTAGTCTTCGATTGTGTTTTTTACAGAAATGTTTAGGGGGTTAATGTAATTATAAAACTATGAACATTTTGTAATTGGGTATAGATTATTTTTCATGCTTGTGTGTGCCTCATGCTATGTATTATATAAATTTATGTAAATTATTCCTTTTGGATGCTTTAAGAAAGCTTCTGGATGTCGCAATTGGGCAAGCTAAAAAGACCTTCTACAAATATACTCCCAAGTCTAAACCGGAACTTAAAAACTCGCTGGTTTCACATTATTTTGAAGGACTAGCAAAACTTGCCCTAGCTCGGAAAAAAACTTAATATTAACCCAGTTTAATTAAGAACTCGCCCCCGTCAGTAGCAGGTTGTATGTTCTTCAGCCCTTGCAGTGAGTGTGCATTTGTTTACGTCCTCCAAACTGGTAAATCTCTCTCCTCTCATTTAAAACAACATTCTTATGCTATTCGTACAGCCCACCACTCTAGTGCATTGCATTTACAGTCCAGTTTATGTGATCATTCTATCGACTTCAGAGAGACCAAATGTTTTGTTAAAAGTAAGGTTTTTGTTGAACGAAATTTGATTGAGTCTGCCCTGATCAAACAGATCCCCATATAAGCTTCAATATTGCACATCAATACAATGTAGCTTCCATTAAACCTGATTTTATTTTTTTTGGAAATTCCTGACCGGCGGCACTTTTAGGGATTAAACGTGTTTTTGTTGATTCCCTTAACTCACTATGAGAGGAGGGAATACTTTTTTTTAAATTATCTTTCGTTCATTCTTCCCTTCTATTTTCTTCCTTATTTTCTCCATAAAGTAAGGTTTCGACCCCATTTCTTAGTGGTCAGGTGACCTGTCTTCCCCTGGTGGCTGGCTATTAGGTTTGCCCACCAACGCTTTCCTCATCTACGGGCTATTCATGCCCGTGCCACCTCTTGGGGTGGCTTGACCTTCATCAATCAATCAGCTTCCTTTCCTCTGCAATGTAGTATCTTCGGGAATTCAAGTGGACAGGTTAAATATCCCAAAATGAATCAACAGGGAAATAGCAGTTCGGTTATATAAAATAATTCGAGGTTGCAGATGCAACTGGGAAATTAGTGAACACCGCGAGTGGGAATGCATCTTCTGCTAAACAATCACAGAAACGCCACTACTTCACTACCTCCTGTAATGTGAAGGAACCAACGATCTTAGAAGAGCTTTAAGAGTCCCTGAATCTTGTAGTAACCGCCCTGAAGCCATCAACACTGCCACTCTTCTTGTTTAAAAAAATAAAAAGGTGTCCAGCAGCTGGACACCCTCATAAATACTGTCAAGCAGTATCCTCGCCTGTGAACGCAGCCACATAATAAGGACTGATAGATTAAATGCGCGCTCAGCACACAGTATATCCTTTCACATCCAAAGATCACATTCATATTATAAAAACTATCACATACGGACTATTCATTCCAATGACCCCCTCTTGGTGGCTTAATCTTCATCAACCAATCAGCTTCCCTTCTCTCACATCACACCCACCGTCTGCTCTGCCACTTGTGACGGACCTGGACGCCATCTATGATCCTGGTTCCGAGTTAAATTAGTTAACCCGCCTATTATTATTAGTTTCCTATCTTCTAGTCTCCTGTTCCGGGAGGTGATGAGGTACTAGTGACTGGTGGCAGACTGCAGTGAAGCAGAGTGAAGCAGTTCACAGGACGACCTTGGGACGCCTCGGCGGGAATGTATTAGCAAGGATGCTAGTGGAGTGATTGAAGACTTCACTGTTTGAGCGTGCTAGCCAGAGGGCTAGTGGGGCGCTTGAAGACGTCACCAAGGAAGCTAGCAAGGGTGAGGGCTAGTGATGAGCTGGATGACCTTGTCAGAGGAGTGTAAATAGTGGTAGTTGTACATCATAATAATAATGTTTTAAGTGCAATTTCATTTATCTTGCCTTAAGCATTACACTGCATTTCTACCGAGGTCAGGGATCTCTGGACCTCAAGAGGAAGGGATGTGGTGGAGGCTAACTCCATACACAGTTTCAAATGTAGATATGATGGAGCTTGAGAAGCTCAGGAATCTGTTCATCAGTAGGTTGATGGTTGAGAGGCGGGACCAAAGAGCCAAAGCTCAACCCCCCCCCCCGCAAGCACAACTAGAGATGAACACACACAACGACGATCACGAAACATTACACGATCATCCAGATAAGTGGAGAGAGAACCTGAGAGAGAATAAGATCGCATATAATGATCGCAGTTTGTTTATTTAGTAAACAAAAATTTTGTCAAGTGTTCGCACTTGATACAATTTATTATTGTCTAGGTTGTCGTGTTTCAACGAAGGTCATTAGCATGTTATAATTGCTTCGGAGAACTCTGCTTGAACCAAAGTTCGTCTCACAGAATATCCGTTTGTGATTCACAATCCTGTTACAACAGTAATGGAATTAAAATATATTTTCAGGGCCAGGTGTATAGTTTTCGTTAATGAGTTTGTAAAAAAATAAGCATGATTAACAATAAAATATAAAGTAATAATAATAATTTATAATTATATTACCAAACATGTTATGTATGTATGTATGCAAGGAAAGGTATACCCTCCATTATCCATATATTCATCGGTTCTGAATTATGGCCTGAACTAAATTATACTTTGCTGGTTAGCCAGTAAGCTGCTATATGTACTATTTGTGTCTGCAGAATCGAGCTATTAGCTCTTGGACTCTGCTGTGGTGGCCTTAATAGCCCTGAGGTGGTTAATAGACCTTAAGCCCAACACGACACCAATTTAACCCCTCAGATGATCCCTTCTCACGAACGAGGACAAATTATCGACCCTATATTATTTCTATTAATATTTCATCCAAAATATGCAATACTTAAGAGCTTGTTTCAGCATCAGGCTGGCAACCAAAATATTGAGAGAATACCACTATTCAAACGTCACTTTAATAAATGTTTAAAAACATAAAAAATAACTCCTACTGATAACTAAGAACAACCTGCAATTCCATCTATGAGTCTACATAAAAATTAAATACCACAAATAATAATAATAATAATCATATTTTTATGACCTCATTTTCAAAGAAATCATTAGTATACAATAAAAAAAATATTAAAATAAAAATTATGCAAACGGGTCTAGTACTTTCTCCATATGGTGAAGTTGTGGCCACTATCTTGGCGAGCGCTGTGGAGCTCATTTGAATATGGCAGTGTCCTCCAAGGGAGCCAGACAGTCTGTTGGTGTAATGTGCGGGGGGAAGGGGGTATTTGGGATGCGG
>NC_091243.1:3936376-3991376 GCF_040958095.1 Procambarus clarkii | reverse complement strand
GGGGACACTAAGCCCCGGAAGCACCTCAAGGTAACCTCAAGGTAAGGTAGTCTAGAGGCTGTATATCAGTCGATTAGATGCTGAGAGGCAAGACTCAAGAGCTAAAGCTCGACGCCCAGCATAAAAACGTTTACGTTGGCACAATGCCATCCATAGAGAGGAGTAAAACGACCTTTTATAATCAAGTAATGAGACTGGCCAATAGAGACGAACAGATAAGAGTTAGTGACAGGAAAGTCTGAAAGGAAAGTAGTCTGAAGTGAAAGGTAACCTCAGTTATAGGTTACCAAATGCCTTGAGAGTGGACCCGGAATAACTGTACCGGTAATGAGGCGGGGAACACACGCCTCTCTGGAGGAAACCGAGTAACCAGCCCCTCCTCTCGAGTTGTCACAACGTCACAAAAATAATGTATTAAATTGTCCGAAGCTAACCTAACCGAGGACCACGAATAGCAACCGTGTTCCATATTGTGGGCAGCTATGACTTATGGTTCATCATACTTTGGCCGTTGGGGATTTATACGTCAAAATGTTATGTACTGTTTGACAGCACAGGTTGACTAACATGAAAGAGAAGGTATGAGATCAGCTCCAATTACTCGATGACTGCCTACTGACCATACACATTGACTGATTTTGATGTTCGCCTGACCTCTCGGAGCTCTCTCATTCTGTATCGTTTCTTATCTTGCAAAAATACAAATCTTTACCCTTCTAAGAATGGTAGTGAAGATAGTTTCCCAAAAATAATGTAAGGCCTGCTCTGGATTTCAAGATATTATAAAGAATAAGAATTTTGACCAGCAGGTGAACTCCAGACCTTTACCTCTGCATGCGTTATTTAAACACACACACACACACACACACACACACCACACACACACCACACACACACACACACACACACACACACACACACACAAAGAATATTGAAATATAAATTTCTCTGCTCATGTGGTTTGAGCAAATTAAGAACCGTTTCCTGCCTCTTCTCGTAATAGTGCCTACAACTTGTACCTTCCTCCCAGAGCACTCTAAGACAGTGTGTTCACACCCTTAGATCACCCAGGGACAAATCCACTGCACAACCTTCAACAAACTCATTCTGTGCAACACAGTATTGGTACTTGGGGATTACCAGCATTCATTTACTTGAAAATGAGGTCGAAATAAGTCAAATAATATTTTGTTGCAAACAAGTATGAAAAACCTTTCGAGACCTCTGACAATGCTCGAACGATAGACAAGACACAATGCAATTTTCCCTTGCCTTGGCAATACCGTTTTCACTGGAAAGAGGAAGTTTATAATGTGGAGAAAAAAACAATCTTGAAACTTTTATTCTTTTCTATTGTGAAGCGCGCCTTTTGTAGTTCACGTTTTGTGAATGACAACATTGATTGTTAGTGCCAGTAAATAGTGCCACCGATAAGAGAGAGAGAGAGAGGGAGAGAGAGGGAGAGAGAGGGAGAGAGAGGGAGAGAGAGGGAGAGAGAGGGAGAGAGAGGGAGAGAGAGGGAGAGAGAGGGAGAGAGAGGGAGAGAGAGGGAGAGAGAGGGAGAGAGAGGGAGAGAGAGAGAGAGAGAGAGAGAGAGAGAGAGAGAGAGAGAGAGAGAGAGAGAGAGAGAGAGAGAGAGAGAGAGAGAGGGAGAGAGAGAGAGAGAGAGAGAGAGAGAGAGAGAGAGAGGGAGAGGGAGAGGGAGAGAGAGAGAGAGAGAGAGAGAGAGAGAGAGAGAGAGAGAGAGAGAGAGAGAGAGAGCAAAACGCACAAACAACAGTGAGAGCAACGACGAAAGAGAGAATAGAGAGAGAAAGAGGCAGATACAGAGAGCGAGAAAATGAGAGAGTAATACAATAATTAACTTTTCCGTGTGAATATTTATCATCATACTGCTGACCTTCAATTAGCAAAGGATTAATCATTGAGAAAATAATGCCGAGGAGTTAGCAGAAACGGAACATCGTTTTAAGTTACTATTAGCTGGCACCGATTTAACTCTACTGAGAATAAGATGATACGCATATATGATTTCAGACATCTCCACTTGGAAGCAGATTGACGAGGACCTCAGTAGAGCATGGCAGGTCGTAGTTAATAATGGATACCTTACCGGATATGTTGAAGAGATCATTGCAAGTCTGGTGAGTCGCCTTGCAACCTCAGACGTAAGGATCAGCACTACACAGTCTGTCGCACCAATGTAAATATTCTACAGGAACTTCATTTCAATAGCCCTCGAAACGGAGGAACGAGTCCTGAGAGATATTATTGACAGGAACGTAACTCATACCGATATCAACGAAGAGATGTAGTTACGAGTTCACTAAAAGAGCAAGAAGACATCTTACTTACTCAAAGAGCTCTCCCGACATAAAACGAAGCGCCTTGAAAGAGAGGATTGTCATCTACTCATTACATATCTATTTCAGGATTGTCATCTACTCATTACATATCTACTTCAGGATTGTCAGCCCCAACAATGACAGTACATGGGCAAGACAACATCCCTTTAAAGATGGCTGAAAATACACATACACAAAATGCTCAAAGAACACACAATTTCTACAGACTATTGCAAGAGATATATTGACAACAAACCTGAGATAATTATCAGATACGACAATAGGTGATTACACACATGGACAGTATCACATATCAAGCAATCTCTTTCAATTATCAACATCCAGCTTGTACATACTACCATCCTGAAGACCAAAGCCGACTATCCAGCTTAAACCCAACCTACTACTACAGCCACCGATTGGCTAACACCTCACCTCGTTTCATACCAGTTGGCAATATATTATTTATGTACAGATAGCTTTTATCCACTTGTACTCGGCCTTCAAAGCTTCTATGTGCTTCAACGAGACGCGCGCTTTAGCGTCAGGCCATATATCAAACTGTAAAATGAACCATAGGAAGTTAATTTTTCAACTTTTTCCCAAGTGAAGAGGACCACTGAGCGCTGTCCACTCAGCCACGAGGGCCCCCCCCCCGCTGTGAACTTACCTAGCTGTGCTTGCGGGGGTTGGGCTACGTCTCTTTGGTCCCGCCTCGGCTATGTGTATATGTAATTACTATTTTTATCTGCAGAACTGAGCTATTATCTCTTGGACCCCGCCTTCCTAACCAATTTATTTTTCCTCTATTATGTCTACTACATACATTTATCTTGAACACGCGCGCGCACACACTCACACACATCCTCAGGAAGCAGCCCGTAGCAGCTGTCTAACTGTTTAACTAAGTAAAGAGAACAGAGAACATTGGTTCGTGTTCTATCATGTGCAAATTTCAATCACCTCACCCAAAACTTTTGTACCACATCACCTCACTCAAATGCGAGTATAAGTATGGATGTATTTTGTGTGTTCACAGGTTAGAGTTGTGTGTGTAAACTAAAGCCTTTGAAAACGTAATAAGTTATAACGAAACGCGTTCAGGCGTCAGACTAGAAATAAAAATGAATTTTGGAGAATTGATTTTTCAATTACCATCGACAGTGAAGAGAAAAATAAGAAACATTGAGAAAATTCGTGTTAGGATTATTAATCTTACCTTTTCGGTCATTCATTATATATTATATATATATATATATATATATATATATATATATATATATATATATATATATATATAGACGCATGACCCCTGGGGCAAGATCGTCTGGGGATTTCTCAAGGACTTGGGGTCCAAGCTCATTGACGTCACCTGTCCGGAAGCGGAGGAGCTTCAAGAGATCCATAACCTTGGAGCACTCTTTGCACCAACCAATGTATATCTTGTAGCCTTCAAATATATAATAAAGGAAAAAAAAATCAGAAGGAAGGGGGTGGTAGGAAAAATTATATATATATATATGACGATCACTAAACACTGATCATTTGTATGCGGAAAATTCACAGATAAATGGGAAAAATGTTAGTACTGGTATGTACAAACTTGACCCAGTTTTAAGTTACAATATTGTACAACAGTTTAGAAAAAACTATGATAGTTACATTGTTTCATACAATATTATTTTAATATTTTATGTAGGTTCAATGAGTTTTTTCTTTAATCTTTTATTCTTACCGCTTAAATCCTTCTGACCACTCTAAGCTAATCTATACCTTTTTCTGGTTAATTCTTTCCCCAGGAGATGGTGGTCAGGATCTTGTGTCTGCCTCCACTCTTTCTTTGTGATTTCTTTCAGTCCGGTGTTGACAAAGGCCCAGATCGGCCGAAACGTTCATCTCTCTTTCCCATTTCTCTGTGGATTTTCCGCATTATATATATATATATATATATATATATATATATATATATATATATATATATATATATTATATATATATATATGTATGTTGTACCTAGTAGCCAGAATGCAGTACTTGGCCTACTATGCATGGCCCGATTTGCCTAATAAGCCAAGTTTTCATGAATTTGTTTTCCGATTTTGTTTTCTTATGAAATGATTAAGCTATCCATTCCATTATGAGTTAAGTTCTTTTAATTTGAGTTAAAACTAACGTAGATATATGACCTAACCTAACCTAACCTAACCTAACCTAACCTAACCTAACCTATCTTAGTTACGTTAGTTAATGTTAGATTAAGTCAATAATATATGTTCCTAACATAATATAACAATATTTCCAATGCACCAATTGGAAACTATTTTGAAAAAAACGAAAATCACTCGGCCTAATAGGCAAATCGGGCCTTGCATAGTAGGCCGAGAAGCGCGTTCTGGCTACTAGGTACGATATATATATATATATATATATATATATATATATATATATATATATATATATATATATATATATATAATATATATATATATATACTATATATACTATATTATATATATATATATATATATATATATATATGTATATAGTTATGCATATATAAACGAAAGTTAAAATATGAAACAATGTATTGAAGTTGGAGCAAATTAGATTCCTACAATAAATAGGCAATCACTTGCTCGGAAATCGGATTGCAGGTTTGTGGAACAAGATAACAGTAACCGGAAAGTCAAACTCGCTAGAATTCAAGTACGGGTTGGATAAACGCACGAATGAGCGTGCTTGGACAAGCATACGTCTGGGCGTGCTTGGATATGAAGAAACAGACTGCCATTGATCCAGCGTCATAGATAAATCCTACAATCCTATCTACTAATCCCTGGAAAAATTCCCTCGCCAACCTCACGAAACTGGCCTCTACTATGGGAAGCACACAACCTGTTGGTGGTGTTCACCACCTACGAAAGTGAACACTCTCGCCCACTACTTTGCTGTGGTCGCACGGGACCGCGGAATATACTAACGAACAAGTGGGAAAATTGGGTCTTCTGGAATGTTGCAGAGTTTTTATATTGGGAATTGTTGGTCTCTCTTTCTGGGGTTCTGGTACTGCACGGTTATTGCAACGATGCGTCCAAGGGCAACTACAGTCGTCGTTGAGAGGCGAAGCGCAATTTACAGCACAGAAACACGGGCTTAATGCCAATATGCGTGAAAGAGGATTAAATCTTTTAGCTGGAAGTGAAATGGTTCAGCAATCCTCTGACAGTGGGTGTCTCTGAAGGGGGTTTCTAAGATGCCAGAGTTTTAACGCTTCAGCTGGAGGGAAACATCAAAGACTTCTTTGTGCCATGGTTCCAAAGATATTTTAACCCTGTTTAAAATATATTTGTAAGTCAGTAATACCTGGAGATGACCTTGTCACCAACCACACATTAACTCTAAGATTAACTTTCTCTAAGGTAGAGTTAAAACCCAAATATTCTCTCTAATTCACAGACATTCTATTTTAAAATACACAGATGTCGATGTTTCAGGGCGGTTTAGAATTGGTTTACGTGTATATTTATTTTAATTAAACAATTTGGTAAAACATCTCATTTACTATATTGAATGAAAACACCGATTTTCAATCTTTTGTATTTATTTTTCTTTCCAAGCGCCATATAATGCAAAAAGACGAAACCTAATATAATGATAAACTGAAAATCGGTGATTTTCGAAATATTTTGACGTATGTACGCAATAAAAGAGTTTAGAACATTGTTAATAATTAAAAATAAAATATACACAGTTGAAAATCATATTATATTGTTGATTTAGCTAAAATAATCGGGTACATAATTTTTAATCAAACTATCATTTCGTTAACAAAAACAGGCGAGATATTATGTGAAGACATGTTTATATAGAAAAGTTGATGGGATACCCCGGGATGCCCGGGACTGACCGACTGACTGAATGAATGACTGAATGACTGAATGAATGACTAAATGACTGAATGAATGACTAAATGACTGAATGAATGACTAAATGACTGAATGAATGACTAAATGACTGAATGAATGACTAAATGACTGAATGAATGACTAAATGACTGAATGAATGACTAAATGAATGACTAAATGACTAAATGACTGAATGAATGACTGACTGAATGACTGACTGACTGAATGAATGAATGAATGAATGAATGAATGAATGACTGAATGAATGACTGAATGAATGACTGAATGAATGACTGAATGAATGACTGAATGAATGACAATGAATGACAATGAATGAATGACTGAATGAATGACTGAATGAATGACTGAATGAATGACTGACTCTCCCCCCCCCCTCGGTCTTTAATGGTTGTCGCTATCAACAGAACTTACTCTATCTATAGGTTATTTTGGCTTATCCTCTTCAATTGTTCCATAATTCAGAACTTTATCTTGATAATTTTTCCGGCATTTTACACAATACTTGTGAATAACACTGGCCTATAATTTGGTGTGATTATAGCTTGTTTTTTATCAAGAAAATGAGGGCAAAATACAGTCTCCTGCCTCAGGTCTAATCACGCCGGAAAATCTGCTGCGAGAGATTTTCAGTAAACATCAATTTTCGTATAGACTTATTAATAATTAATACACTTTTAGAAGTTGTTCTAGAAGAGTGGTATAATTATGACGACGAATTCAAATAGGTGATAATATATTATGAATGAAAGTAATATTCATTATTATTTATGGCGAAAACCCAATCTATAATACTGCCCATACATTTATAAACAATATTCATACATGCGTGTCTGTATATCAGTTTCCAAATGGTTCCAACAAGGAATATACAAACTTGTTTGCATACGTATCACAGGATGTAAAGAGAAGCACAGCGTTTTCATCTCTGGTTGAATACCTTTTCCTGAGGTGGTCTTGAAATATTAATGGAGTCTAAGTCACACACTTCTGTTTCTTCCCAGATGTAAGAATATTTTTTTATTCCGATGAATTCGCCATATATACCTCAACTACAAAGCGTTCACACACGTGCAAACATGCACACACATACAGATGTACTCACACACACACAGACTTCGACAACTTCGAAGTTGATGAGACTTCGTGACAACCCATCAACATGGGTTCAGGGAGGGTAAATCTTGCCCTACAGGCTTGATAGAATTCTACGATCAGGTGACAAAGATTAAGCAAGGAAGAGAAGGATGGGCGGACTGCATTTTTTTTGGACTGTCGGAAAGCCTTTGACACAGTACCCCAATAAAAGGTTGATGCATGAGCTGGAGAAACAGGCAGGAGTAACTGGTAGGGCGCTCCAGTGGATAAGGGAGTACCTAAGCAAAAGGAAGAAGAGAGTTACAGATGAGACCTCAGAATGGCGTTAAGTCACCAGTGGAGTCCCACAGGGCTCTGTACTTGGACCTATCCTGTTTCTGATATACGTAAATGATCTCCCAGAGGGTATAGACTCATTCCTCTCAATGTTTGCTGACGACGCCAAAATTATGAGGAGGATTAAGACAGGAGGAGGACAGCTTGAGGCTTAAAGAAGACCTGGACAAGCTGCAGGAATGGTCGAACAAATGGCTGTTAGAGTTTAACCCAAACAAATGTAATGTAATGAAGATAGGGGTAGGAAACAGGAGACCAGATACAAGGTATCTTTTAGGAGATGAAATACTTCAAGAGTCAGAGAGAGAGAAAGACCTGGGGGTTAATATCACGCCAGACCTGTCCCCTGAAGTTCATATGAAGAGTATAACATCAGCAGCATATGCCAGGTTGGCTAACATAAGAACGGCTTTTAGAAACTTGTGTAAGGAATCTTTCAGAACATTATATACCACAAATGTCAGACCAATCCTGGAGTATGCGGCTCCAGCATGGAGTCCATATCTAGTCAAGCATAAGACTAAACTGGAAAAGGTTCAAAGGTTTGCCACCAGACTAGTACCCGAGCTGAGAGGTATGAGCTACGAGGAGAGACTACGCGAATTAAATCTCACTTCGTTGGAAGACTGAAGAGTTAGGGGGGACGTGATCATTCAAGATTCTCAAGGGAATCGACAGGGTTGATAGAGACAGGCTATTTAACACAAGGGGCACACGCACTAGGGGACACAGGTGGAAACTGAGTGCCCAAATGAGCCACAGAGGTATTAGAAAGAATTTTTTTAGTGTCAGAGTGGTTGACAAATGTAATGCATTAGGAAGTGTTGTGGTGGAGGCTGACTCCATACACAGTTTCAAGTGTAGATATGATAGAGCCCAGTAGGCTCAGGAACCTGTATACCTGTTGATTGACAGTCGAAAGGCGGGACCAAAGAGCCAGAGCTCAACCCCCGCAAGCACAACTAGGTGAGTACAACTAGGTGAGTACACACACACAAAACTAATGGCATAAACCACTTTCAGTATCCAATGCAAATCTCAGTGCTCTTTACTTGCTATCGAACCTCCGGGAAGATATTGCCGACGCAAGGAATGGTTTGTGATGACTGAACCTGACACGCCAATAATTTTTAACTGGGAAAGAGTAGAAATATTCTGAAAATTCTGGCCCAAAACCTTCACTCCGTTCTCACTAATCTCCTGCCTTTTTCTGTCTTGGTTCCTGCCCTTGTTGATCTGAATCTTTGTTTCTCTTTCTCTCTCTCTCTCTCTCTCTCTCTCTCTCTCTCTCTCTCTCTCTCTCTCTCAGAATCAGTTACTCTGAATGGACGACGTGAATACTACAGTAACAGGGCCGTGGAGTGGGTTGGTACCACGATATCAGGTATCGGGAAATAGGGTGAGGGGGGACCAGTAATGGTGGTAAATGCTGGCTTCACGAGCAGTGGTGATATGTATCAGGAAGAAATGGTGATGGGGATCCATAACGATCGATGCCCCAGACCAGGGAAAGATGGTAACAGGGTGCTGGAACGAGGTGAAATATTCATTTACTGTTGTCCATAACATCGCTATGGGGGTTTATAGAGGTGGCAATGTATGTGAAACTTGAGGGATAAAGTTACTTTAGACTACTGTTGTAGCTCTTTACCTACAGGAGCTTCTTTATGGAAAAGGGAATGCTCTCTGGCACAACTTAAAATACGAGTGCAAAACTACAAAATAAATAATAAATTGTTTGCTCTGGTACAGCCGTCCACGGTTATATCTAAAGCATTTTCTGGACACAAATTGCAGATTCCAGCATACACTTCGCTGGTAACCGGCTATCACTCACATAACTTTACAATTAGCGACCCACACACACACACACACACACACACACACTGGGAGAGAGTTGTTGAGAGGCGGGACCAAAGAGTCAAAGCTCAACCCCCGCATGCACAAATAGGCGAGTGCACACACAGATATGATAAAGGCCAATAGGCTCATGAATCTGCGTACTAGTTAATTGACAGTTGGATGGCGGGGCCAAAGAGCTGAAGCTCAACCCACGTTAATATAACTTGATGAGCACACACAGAAGGGGGCGGGTACCCAGCATTACCAGGGTCTAGCTTTTTCACAACTCTCCCTCCCTACTCTCTCTCATTCTATGTGAAAAACTCTTAACATTTTCAAATTAAAGTTACCCCTTTGCTTTGTATCTGTTAGTGGTGTCTGAAGAATAGTGTGGTGGTGAGAGGAGAGGTGGACGTGTTCATGTTTTTATGGTAGTACGGCTAAAGTTTGAATATCAGAAAATTACCATTCACATAAAAAATCTATATTCATTTTCCCCAAATCAATGAATAATGTTTATTAACATGAAACAATTCGTTGATTTTACATTTTCGTTTTCAAAATATTGAGAGGGGTAGCTGGCATCCAGTGCCAAAATTCATCTCGGTGGATAGTATGACAACTGTCGCACGCTGTTTCCTATTGAATCTTGACGGCCCTGACCAGCCTATGTTCATCCCGTCCCCCAGACCATTCCCTCAGGTAATTTGGGTGTGACCACCGCCAAGCATCTTGTCTCAAACTTTGGACAGACATTCACTTCACTAGTATAGTACTGTTGTGATTCTGGTATCTGGGTAAACTTGTTTTTATGAAACACTAGATTAAACGCCGAAGGAATCAAAAAAAGAGTTCTGGTGTATTTTCCGATATCAGACACACAGGTCTGATGTCCATGGATGATGAAGGATGGCATGCGAGCCATATGGGATCCTTACGAGGATCCATTACTGATCCCAGTTGGTAGACACTGAACCCATCTGGCAGACACTAAACCTGGCAGACACTAAACCCAGTTGGCAGACACTAAACCTGGCAGACACTAAACCCAGCTGGCAGGCACTAAAGCTGGCAGACACTAAACCCAATAGTTGCTTGCTTGGTGAGAGCCAAGGTTATCCAGGCGCTTCTACGTCTCGGGTAATTAGATGAGACGTCATCCATGTGTTCATGCGCATAAATATTATCACAGCCGCCAGCTGTCCAGACAATTACAGCGCTGTCCGGACAATTACAGACTTGTCCGGACAATTATAGCGCTGTCCGGACAATTACAGCGCTGACCTCTTCGACGCAAGGGAGACGAATTTCTTCTCCCGAGACGAGCCGGTTTACGGATAACTGTCTTCTGAGGGAATTAGATTTGGGCAGACCATGTTAGTCTCGACAACATGCGGCGTGTAGATACCGAGAGGGCTATGTCGGGAGATACCAACATGGCCGCCACGCTCCCGCACCAACATGGCCACGCTCCCACACCAACATGGCCACGCTCCCAAACCAACATACCCCACGCTCCCTCACCAACATGGCCCACGCTCCCGCACCAACATACCCCACGCTCCCTCACCAACATACCCCACGCTCCCTCACCAACATGGCCCACGCTCCCGCACCAACATACCCACGCTCCCACACCAACATACCCCACGTTCCACACCAACATACACCACGCTCCCACACCAACATGGCCACGCTCCCACACCAACATACCCCACGCTCCCACACCAACATGGCCACGCTCATGCACCACTAATATAACTATGCTCCCAGAACAAATCAACAAGAAAAAACTCACGTACCAACATAGCCTTGCAACAAAATAATCAGCAGTAACAATGAAAATGGCAAAAAAGAAAAAAATCTGATAACGGCTACAACACCCCAGACAACAACAGTGACAGTGAGAGCAGCAGTAATATCCTGACAACAGCAACAGCTAGACATTACCCAGACAACATAGGCCACAGTCTGACAACACTGGCAACATTACCAGCAATCTGAGAACAGCCTGACACCAGCAGCAACGGGAGGCTGTGTAGGAAGGTGCAAGATATGGCAGTAATTAGAGAGGGAATGAAACGTAGGAAGGAGAAAGAGAGAGAGAGAGAGAGAGAGAGAGAGAGAGAGAGAGAGAGAGAGAGAGAGAGAGAGAGAGAGAGAGAGAGAGAGAGAGAGAGACAGGTCGTAGAAAGAAGAGGGAGGAGAGAAAGAATGTAAATGGGGGGGTTGGGAAGGGGGTGGGGGAGGGGGGAGGGGGGTGGGGGAGGGGGGAGGGGGGTTGGGGAGGGGGTGGGGGAGGGGACACAAAATGCTGGAGTTGAAGATTTAATTACAGGAACTGCCCTCGGCCAGGCTCGTTAATTATGTGTCACCACCACAGGCTTCTCACGCCGACCTGATGACTACTGTTGTTGTTAGTGCTGGCGTCAACCATCGTCTGTGGCACTGTTGCATCAACCATCGTCTGTGGCACTGTTGCATCAACCATCGTCTGTGGCACTGTTGCATCAACCTTCGTCTGTGGCAGTTTGCATCAACTATCGTCTGTAGCACTGCATCTACCAGAGTCTGTGGCTCTGTGTCATGACCTCATTCTCCACAGCATCACTGGAATCCATAGCCTGGCCAAAATCAATACACGTCTATAGTGTAGTAAAACGCTAGCAAAAGTACTCCAGTTTACTGGGGGCAGATAACATAGGTCACCGTAAAAATAATAAGAAACTACAGTTCTCTACTACTCGAACTCTGTCACATTATCCAGCTTCTTAAAGCTCTTCGAAACCATCAACAGGCCTTAAACTGCACACCCTCGGCACTAGCAGACTCCAGGGTTTATCATAGAGCAATGGTACACTAGCCCCTAGTATGCTGCAAATATAATTACAGGATGGTAGTGTTACACTCATTAATACTGAGGTTGAGAAATCAATATCATATCAAAGCACAATGGCATTACTTAAGATCCTCAGGTACCCACCTCATTATAAACACATTATTATTAACATCTCTATTGACAAAATTAATTACAATTTTGCCTAATCTGAGGATTTTGATAGTCTTATTAAAGTGAGGATAATGCTGGTATTCACTGTCACGCAGGACAGAGGGTCATACACAAGACAATAGGTCTAAACTGTAGGCTGAAGCACATATATATCATGGTTACAATCAATGTTTTAATGTATGGATATGTGAAAACAACTTTCTATTGTGCACTGCCACACAAGGGCAGGGATGGGTTCATAACTGAGACAGCTTAGAAGTAACATAAATAAAAATTGTTCTTCATTATTTAAAATGGACAAGCAAATTTTGGGTAAATTGTCAGGATGTCGTCCAGAACACCTGAGTCAATAAAATAGTTACACAGTTGGTGGTACAAGAGGCCAGGAGGTCTAAAGTCCTTTACGGTTTCACATTCATCAATATAGTGTTCTAGTGAATGCATTAAAGGTTTATCACAGAGTTTACAATCTGAATATTCTGGTAGTGGCTCAGCCTCCCATAAAATCACCTATCACCTAGCATAAATGATGTACATCGGTAGAAACTGATCCAATACAGGTACAACAGCATAAATATATACTATGTAGGTCAAATCATCTTATGAAATTGACACGCAGGTCAAGAGCAGGACGCCACACATCCTCCCGTCTGGGAAGATCAAAGACCAGTGAGCACCAAGGGGCCGGGCAGGCTGGGAGCGACACAGTTTCCACATCTGCAAGTCAACCAACTCTCCTCCTTCAAATATCACAAGCTCATATCCAGATATTTCCCAATCAATAACTTCTAATTCATACAATAACTAAACAAGTGTTATAATACACAACTTTACATGGGAACACATATCAATGAATCAGTACATAACAGAATATATCATGTTATATATAAAATGTCAACAGAGAATTTATATCTGCAAGACATGGTAACACTGGCTGGGGACGGTAAGCAAAGAGGGAGAGGAGGAGGGGAAGGGGGGATTAAGGGAGGATTTCAAGACGTTACCGGTCAACCGTTAATACATAGGTATACACGAATAGAAGTAAAGCATCATATACCAACTTAAGTACCAAAACCTTGCCTCTGTGGTATACATCTCACAGTACCAGAATATAAATTACTAACATGACAAGAGACTAATGCAATGGACAGTAATGTAATGGATTTATCACAGTATACATGCTCGTCATACATTAAGCATATAAATGTATACATTTGCATCATAACACACATAGCATGTCCTACACAGCAATATGTAGCATTCCATACCATAAGCACATAATGGTGTTTTCCAAGCTACAGGCCATTAGGCTTCTGTAATTTACTCTATTTCCAATATATCCCCAAATACATGGCACATAATTTTGGTACTAATACATAATATGTATAGGTACATTAAACATACTCTAGTATATATTACGTATTGCCATTGTATTTTCAAAAAAAGATTTCATAGATATAATAATATTTGTGATACTAGGCTAATCAGCCTGGATATCATTACAGTTTGAAGGCATCAACACCAGCCACAGTATGATCATACTGGTGTACATGTGGTCATAACACACTGTTTGCATCAACCATCGTCTGTACCACTACCGTTGTATATGCAGATGAGCGCTTCTGATTACTCTGGACGGTTAATGGCTTTATTTTAGCTGTAATGGCATTCAGCTTCAGTCCTTCTTAATTAATGTCATCCTTAATGCAATGTGACATACGAGCGAGTATAGCACAGTGTATACTCTCGAGTTTGTTGTGGCCTTGCTGTTCTCCCGTTATACATGTGGCTATACACCTGAATTTAAATGTGTGAGTTGGATATTGTCTGTGTATCAGCTGTGAGTTGCATTATAATCGACTCAAAATGATCAAAGCTGCCCATAGCCAATTAAAACTATATAATTGTTATTGCGTTCTCGCATTTGCTTTCATGTAATCACTTTACTTGATCATCGTTAAAAATGGTTAACATATGGCCAAATACGAGGATTTTTAATTCGAATCACAAAATGAGATTTCGGCATTTTTTTTATCAATAAAATACAGAGGAAATGGATGTAAATAGCTACTGAGCAAGCACTTACGAACGTGTACATCTTTCCTCAATCTTTGACGGCTTTGGTTACATTTATTAAACAGTTTACATGCATGAAAACTTTCCAATCAACTGTTGTCTTCGTTTCAAACAGCCTCTTGGTGCTTTAGAGCTCATTAACTGTTTAATAATTGTTAGCAAAACCGCCAAAGATTGAGAAAAGATGTACAGGTTCGTAAGTGCTTGCGTAACTGCTTCATGAATCTGTCCCCTGTCCCCCAGCTAATAAACTTTTCCATATGAACTTTTTTCAACCTCCCTCAAGACAAGACGAGGAATCCTGAAAGACAAAATAGGTAGAATCACGACTTCTATCACCACTACTCGGAAGACACAGCTCTCCATGTACTTCAAAGAGTCTTATGTCCGCCAACGTACTACTAAAGAACTCTACCGGCATCAAATAAAACGCCTTGAAAGATACGAATCTGGCGTGTACCTCAACATAGACTGCCAGCAGCATCCTAATATATAGGCAAGACGATAAAATCTCTTTCAAGGCAATGAACCAAAACCACTATGAAATATCCCATATTTCCTACACACAACTGAACTATCACTAGAGATATTCTAATCAACAACAACGAACTAATAGATTAATACAAAATGGGATATCAGACATAGCCGAAGTACTACATATCAAATACTCTCACACAACAATCAACAGGTAGCATACATGTCCTTTAATCTACAGAACTGGTGCAGTACTGCCAGTTAACACCAAACCTTCCGTCCCAGCAGACCAATGAGAAAGCAGTGGAAGACTAACACTTCCCCTTCGACCAGATAAAGTGAAGTTTCTTTTGCTATATTCTGACTTTAATTATCGCTGCACATGTCAATTTGGGTTGTTGATCAGGAACTCTAAGCTGGTAGTATGACTGTGTGTAGAGATGATGTGATCTTAAATGATGTTGGTGCATTGTGAGGCGTCTGGAAAGAAATATTGTCGTCTGTTTCAAGGAGCTACGCTTGGTCTCGCGAGAATTCATCATCATGATGACTATCTGCAAAGTCTAGGAGAATCATTGGGTTTCAACGTCTATCATAATATATCATATATTTAAATAAAATTATCGATATCTGTACGGTGGTATCATACTAATTATTATTACAAATCAACTATAATAAATGAAGAGGTTTTTCATAAAGAAATTATCTCGGAATTAAAAAAAAAAAGTCAGGGTGTTCCCGATGAGTATGTACCAAAAAAAAAGGATTGATATGGTATGGACTATATCAATCCTTATACCTAAGGATTATAGGACTATAGGACTAAAGAACTATAGGAATAAAAAACTATAGCTAAGGACTATACTTCTTATAGCTAATCTAACAAAATAGACAGGTTTCCTTTTCTTTGTCTATCGTAAAAAAACTCCATAAATTAACATATACAAATCACCTACAATATTAAATTGTATTTTACGTTTTCTTGGCCTAAATATGGTTAAACGTCAATAAGTAATAACATCATTATAATTATTATTATTTTTATAAGTAACATGTTAGTCACTAGGACTCTTAAAAGATTAATCTTTCAAGAGTATTGGTTGCCTGATGAACTAGTCAAATACTAGCTTATTGATAATGGTGATAGTAAAAGCACTATTGTTTTGGAGTGAATAGTTAGAAATAGATATACAAAAAATATTCTGGTTCTGTAGCTGATATTGACCTGTTCATTGTAAGGTAAGCCGTGTCAGCTATTGACCTGCTCACTGTAAGGTAAGCCGTGTCAGGTATTGACCTGCTCACTGTAAGGTAAGCCGTGTCAGCTATTGACCTGCTCACTGTAAGGTAAGCCGTGTCAGCTATTGACCTGCTCACTGTAAGGTAAGCCGTGTCAGCTATTGACCTGCTCACTGTAAGGTAAGCCGTGTCAGCTATTGACCTGCTCACTGTAAGGTAAGCCGTGTCAGCTATTGACCTGCTCACTGTAAGGTAAGCCGTGTCAGATATTTATGATTATAGAATTATACCTTAATATTACATATGCAGGCTTTTCACCGAACTTAATTAAATATTTCCTCCCAACATATTAATTATGCTTCACCATTGTCTCTCTTGACAGTGCAATCTGTGATACATTTCAGTAACTGTGGAAATTAATGTTACCTAAAATGTTTAGCATCGATTAGAGGGCTCATGCAGCCTGCCTCTACTGCTCCGGCCTGCCTCTATTGCTCCGGCCGGCCTGTATGGCTCCGGCCTGCCTCTATTTAATAAGATTCAGTAAAGTTCACTTGTAAGCTCATATGTGAAGAGTTATTATACTGTATTACTGGAGTGATAACCAGCAGTGCCTGGGTCTTTCTCCCTCTTTCATCTTTACTTCTATATACCCCTTTCTTCTTTTCTTCTCTCTCCATCCTTCTACCCTAATATATCCCCTCTCCCCTATTCTCCTTACCTCTCTTCTTCTCTCCATATATATATATATATGTCGTACCTAGTAGCCAGAACGCACTTCTCAGCCTACTATGCAAGGCCCGATTTGCCTAATAAGCCAAGTTTTCATGAATTAATGCTTTTTCGACTACCTAACCTACCTAACCTAACCTAACTTTTCCGGCTACCTAACCTAACCTATAAAGATAGGTTAGGTTAGGTAGGGTTGGTTAGGTTCGGTCATATATCTACGTTAATTTTAACTCCAATAAAAAAAAATTGACCTCATACATAATGAAATGGGTAGCTTTATAATTTCATAAGAAAAAAATTCGAAAAAATATATTAATTCAGGAAAAATTGGCTTATTAGGCAAATCGGGCCTTGAATAGTAGGCCAAAAAGTGAGTTCTGGCTACTAGGTACGACATATATATATTATATATATATATATATATATATATATATATGTCGTACCTAGTAGCCAGAACGCACTTCTTGGCTTACTATGCAGGGCCCGATTTGCCTAATATGCCGAGTGATTTTCTTTATTTTTAATAAATTGTTTCCAATTAGTTTATTTGAATTATTATTATTATTATATTATATTAGGATCATAATTTATTGACTTATTTGTGTTAGTTTAGGTTAGGTTAAGATAGGTTAGGTAAGGTTGGTTTGGTTTGGTCATATATCTTCGTTAGTTTTAACTCAAATTTAAAAAATTAACTTATACACAATGAAATGGACAGATATATCATTTAATAAGAAAAAAATAGAAAAATATATAAATTCGGGAAAACTTGGCTTATTAGCCAAATTGGGCCTTGCATAGTTGGCCAAGTACGACGTTCTGGCTACTAGGTACAACATATATAAACATGTCGTACCTAGTAGCCAGAACGCACTTCTAGGCCTACTATGCAAGGCCCAATTTGCCTAATAGGCTGAGAGATTTTCTTTATTTTCAAGAAACTGTTTCCTATTGGTTTATTTTAGATAATTTTATTATATTATGTTAAGAACATAAATTATTGATTTAGTAATGCTAGTTTAGTTTAGGTTAAGATAGGTTTGGTAGGGTTGGTTAGGTTCGGTCATATATCTACGTTAATTTTAACTCAAATTAAAAAAAAAAATAGCTCATACATAATGAAATGAATAGGTTAATCATTACCTAAGAAAAATGAGAAAAATATTGAAATTCTGGAAAACTTGGCTTATTAGGCAAATCGGGCATTGCATAGTAGGTCAAGAACTGTGTTCTGGCTACTAGGTACGACACACACATATTATATATATATATATATATATATATATATATATATATATATATATATATATATATATATATATATATATATATATATGTCGTACCTAGTAGCCAGAACGCACTTCTCAGCCTACTATGCATGGCCCGATTTGCCTAATAAGCCAAGTTTTCATGAATTAATTGTTTTTCGACTACCTAACCTACCTAACCTAACCTAACTTTTTCGGCTACTTAACCGAACCTAACCTATAAAGATAGGTTAGATTAGGTTAGGTAGGGTTGGTTAGCTTCGGTCATATATCTATGTTAATTTTAACTCCAATAAAAAACATTTTACCCCATACATAATGAAATGGGTAGCTTTATCATTTCATAAGGAAAAAATTAGAGATAATATATTAATTCAAGAAAACTTGGCTTATTAGGCAAATCGAGCCTTGCATTGTAGGCTGAGAAGTGCGTTCTGGCTACTAGGTACGACATATATATATATATATATATATATATATATATATATATGGTCCCTAATGGGCCAAGCTGCCCAGCAAGCCGAATTTTCCTGAAATATTATATTTTCAGTATATTTTTCTTTGAAATGATAAAATAAACTCTTCCATTGCAATGTATATGATTTGACTTCTTTATTTGTCTGAACCTGTGATTGAATTTGGTTTAATCAAAATTACTTCTGTCCTTTTTTACCACCGTACCGGCGTCAGCATTGCACCACCGTACCGGCGTCAGCATTGCACCACCGTACCGGCGTCAGCATTGCACCACCGTACCGGCGTCAGCATTGCACCACCGTACCGGCGTCAGCATTGGACCACCGTACCGGCGTCAGCATTGCACCACCGTACCGGCGTCAGCATTGCACCACCGTACCGGCGTCAGCATTGGACCACCGTACCGGCGTCAGCATTGCACCACCGTACCGGCGTCAGCATTGGACCACCGTACCGGCGTCAGCATTGCACCACCGTACCGGCGTCAGCATTGCACCACCGTACCGGCGTCAGCATTGGACCACCGTACCGGCGTCAGCATTGGACCACCGTACCGGCGTCAGCATTGCACCACCGTACCGGCGTCAGCATTGGACCACCGTACCGGCGTCAGCATTGCACCACCGTACCGGCGTCAGCATTGCACCACCGTACCGGCGTCAGCATTGCACCACCGTACCGGCGTCAGCATTGGACCACCGTACCGGCGTCAGCATTGGACCACCGTACCGGCGTCAGCATTGCACCACCGTACTGGCGTCAGCATTGGACCACCGTACCGGCGTCAGCATTGGACCACCGTACCGGCGTCAGCATTGGACCACCGTACCGGCGTCAGCATTGAACCACCGTACTGGCGTCAGCATTGGACCACCGTACCGGCGTCAGCATTGGACCAATCTACCTGGGTACCTGTAATGGCTCACGGTATCCTGCGTCATCTCTAGACCGGCGTACTTGACTGGCTTCTATAAAGCACAAAACATCTCAATCCCAACGTTTCAAAAATATTAACAAAAAACAAAAACAGAGTGGGAAAAACAGTCAAAATATATATAAGCTAGGATTTTTGGAGCAGCTTGTAACTCCCAGTGTAAAGTCATATTCTGTGCACCCTGCGGCATGAGGATATTTTCCTCTCGGTGGCGTTTAGTCGTTAGAGGAAAGTCGATGTTTTAATTCCCTCATCCGAGAATTAAACTGTGGGTAACTAGCGACTGGATATTACATGGCCCCTGGCTTAGCTTTTTTTTTTTTTTGTTTTTTTTTTTAGCTAACATATTAAAATTTCAGAATTTGGGTGAATGGATTTGAGACTTCGCAGATAAACACACACATATACAGCCGAGATGTCCTCGCGGCCGAGCGGGCAGTGGTTGAGAGTTGTAGTCTAAGGGCCAATTTTTCTTTCACCTGATGCCTCTTTTCACCTAAATAAATAAATATATATAAATAAATGAATAAATATGAATCAATAATATATATATATGTGTGTGTGTGTGTGTGTGTGTGTGTGTGTGTGTGTGTGCGCGCGCGCGTGTGTGTGTGTGTGTGTGTGTGTGTGTGTGTGTGTGTGTGCGTGTGTGTGTGTGTGTGCGCGCGCGCGCGCCTGCGAGAGAAAACTAGATGTAGGCGTGTAGTCTGTTCTTTAACTCTTCCCTCGGGGTCACGTGACATGGGTGAGGCTGCACGACTCCACATCCACTCTAAAACGAACACCGAAACACGACTTAATACCTCGCTCAAGGTATTCAATCTTTGTTTTTTTAGCATTTATACTTAAGTTTTTTTAGCCATTAATGCATGCCAAACAAAAACACATTTGAGCATCATCGTACCTCTTTCACAAGATGATTGGAGACGACCTTCTTCTGTTTAAAGTGAAGACAGTAAACTAATCCCAGAACACAAGGCCAGTACTTATATATTATATTCTAAGTGCTGGCATAGGTGAGAGCCCTGGAAACACAAACCGAAACTTTCTATATTTTCCACTTGTTACACCTTGTAATAAAGTTGTTATATCTAGGCTTAACGTGTTTCTAACGTATTAGAACGTTGGTACAACTTGCTATATTGGTTGTTATAACTGGTTAGGTGTTAAAACTTGTTCGATCGTTGTACAAACGTCGTGGTTTCGGTGTGTGTTTGGCGGGAGAGCAGTATGGTGTACCAATTACTTCTATGTTGTCTGGGTGAAAAATAAAGTGAAATATTCCGATAAAGCAGGCATGATCTTAGACGGTATACATGCATGAATGTTGGGATATGAGATCGAAGTGAAAGAACGGTGCCCAACCAACTGGACCATTGGAGATCGAACGCCGAACCTGCAAGAAGCGAGCCCATAACACTAGTGATCAGTCAGAATGAATGGCCCAACAGCGATTTGGCTACTGAGCCTTGCGTATAAGAGCTGTATATCATCTATTGATTATGGTAAAAAGCACGTAATGTAGATATTAGTTTTAAGAGGCCATCTGAGACCAGGAAGGACCGGATCAAGATAAGTAACTACTCTGTGTACTCTCATCGATACTCGGCTTGAAGTACCGACTGATAGCGAGTACTTTTTACCAGCAGTACTCAGTAAAGAGTACACGTACTCTTTACCAGAGTACGTGTACTCTGGTAAAGTACTCTGGTACTCTGTATTTATATGGTTACGAGTGAGTCCCTAAATGTTGAGTTATCAAAGGTTATACTTTGCTGGTAAAGAGTACACGTACTCCTTACCAGCAAAGTATAACCTTTGATAACCCAACATTTAGGGACTCACTCGTAACCATATAAATGCAGGTTACATAGGAATTAATGTCCTTTTACGTCAACATAACACTGTTTACAGCATATGTATGTTCGTAATAAAGTGAAAGTTTGTTACCGGTGTAGCACAACACGACGGCTGGTGTAGTTATTTAATTTGCATTTAGATGGATTAGGGAACGAGGGCGGTGCCAGATATGCAGGGAAGGTAGTGAGGTTAAACTCTGCTTCATGGGGAATGCAACGCGGCACTGAGCGAGGAGACTGGATAGGCACTCAACTATCACGCTAGTGAACGTTTATCTTTGAAGGTAAGTGAATGTTAATATGTTAAATATGTCACACAGCTACATGAGAATGAACAGAATTTTCAGCACTGTGTGGTGGTTGTCTCCAGCAGGATGTGTGTTTTTATCTTACTGGTAGAGAGCAGTGAGCTCCAGTTCTTGGGCCCGTATTTTTACCCATCAGTCATTTGCTGCAAAGGCTCCATACTGTCATGTATCTTACCCGGGTTTCCAGCATCCACCTCAAAGCAATCTGCCCAGCACTGTAAGGTTTCGTTCCATTATCCTTACCTCATATCCTGGTTAGCTTTTTCTGGAGTCAGCCTTGTAGCTTAACACAGTGTTTCATGGCTGTTTATTTGAGTGGACGAGCTTACTTAGCCGCGAACGTGTTTTTCTGTTTGCACGTAACTACCTAGATATACCTAATTGGGTAAATCACGAAAATTAACACGTGAACACGTGAAAAATGTGAGTGTCAGACCACGGAGGAAGAATTGAAAGAGGAATTTCCTTCAGTATTTTCGTATTTAATAATACATTTTCAGAAGGAACCTTTTCCTCCATTCCTTCTGAAGATGTATTATTAAATACGAAAGTACCTAAGGAAATTCCTGTTTCAATTCTTCCCCCGTGGTCTGACACTGTCATACTTAATTAAGTGTACGGGGAGTAAGATTTGACTGTGGAGTCCCGTCTCATAGCTACTGACCTGTTACATTTATACCTCAAGATGTTCCAGTATTTATAGTATTTCTGACGCTGTGAATGGTGGTTGATTCCAGCTCGTTCAAGCATTTTGCTTCAAACGAGCTCGTTCCCCATACTTATGGATTGCGTACCTTGCAAGCAGTTACTTACCTAAGGAAGGTCTGTTTTTTCCTGATCATGAAACAAAGAATAGTGATGACCTTCGACGGTCATAAGGATTCAGCCCCAGTTGGAAGGAGTCGATCTCTCGTAAACTAGTTCCTTCACTATTAGTTCTTAATTCCTAATCTAACTCTCCATGAATTAAGCTCATCATGACTAGTACTTTAGCCCTTATTCTGTGGAAAGATTTTGACACTGCAGTTCGTAGTTTATCTGTTCATACTTGATTGTTATTTTTCCTCTCTGGGTGTTCTATTGTTTACTGGGGAGTTGTATATTACCAGGACCATAAACCTTTCTTCCATCTGCTACCAGAGTCTCAGTAATGAAGTGCATACATTTTTATTTTGATCTTACAGTTCTTCATAATTCAATTTTCCTTTAACAAGGAGTGTCACTTTCCCTCCCGGTCTCTGTTTCCTTTGCGACCTTACTACTCGATAACCCCTTAGAATATTACACCAGAGATTAATTAATTTGTGTTTCCAGGATTGCAGTCACATCAGGTTCTTCTTCAATAACCCATTTTTAATTTCTTTGGCTTCGTTTGTTACGCCATCAGCATTTTTGGACCTTAATTTGGAATGCTCTGTACCTTATCTTCGTGAAAATTGTTTCCCAGAATTCTCAGAGCACTCCTGTCTATTTCTTTTAGCAAAGGCTGCAAGGAGAGATGGATGCAATACCGGGATGAATGGTTGTGTTGTAGAATTAATTAGCAAGAGAAGCAGAGATGGGAGGGAATTATCAGGAGAAAGCACCAAGCCATTAATGATTATATTATATTAAATTATATATTGTGACGATACTCTCTTTCAAGAGAGATTGAGCCTGGTCTTCACTATATCATTTACGTCATTTTACAAGTACAAGATGCTATATTAAAGATACGTCCACCAGTATCACAAAACGTTTTGCCCAGGAAGCAAAGCGTACATTGCACCACCAGACACGCCGGCTCTCCACCCATCGTCAACGAGCAAACTACCCATTCTCCGCCTGCCTGCTCCTGATTGGCTGGTGCATCGCCGACAGCACCTGCACCTGCACTCACGCCCTCTACCTGAGTCGACGTCTGGGCCAGCTCACGCCGTCCTCCTCAGAATATCTTTGTGCTCTCAGAAGTTAACATCTCTCTCTGGTAGACTAAGCCCTGGCTGTCGTGTACTAAGGGAGGTGGCAGCTCTAGCCAATATTCTCAGCACCTGATTATTATTATTATTGTCTTGTACATTATTTTGTTTTAGAGTAAATTTCACATCTATTAATTATTCATGTTGTTTTGTTTGTTGACTTGTTTTGAATTTTACGTAAGCCAAGGGATTTTCTTTGTTCATGTCTTGTTTTCTAAAGTAATTAAAATTTCATTATTTATATTTTGTGTCTTCCCATTACCTTACCACAGACAAACAAGCAAGCAGTCTCTTTTTTTTCTGTAAGTGTGACAAGGCATTGCCACCTGCCATTGGAGGACTGCCGAACATCAACACTCCAACACTTTACCGTCACAATATATATATATATATATATTACTAGGAAGGTATCAGGATAATGATTTGGGATGAGACGGCGGGAAGGAATGTTGCCCAACAACTTAGACGGTCAGGGATTGAACGCCGACCTGCATGAAGCAAGACTGTCGCTCTACCGTCCAACGCATGTGGTTGGTCTGGGTCGAGAGGGCAGAGAAAGGGAATGTGAGGTGAAATGAGCCAAGAGGCAGAGCTTGAGGGTCTGAGAGGGGGCAGAGGGGGGCCGAGAGACAGAGAAGGCAGAGAGGGGCCGAGAGGCAGAGGGGGGCCGAGAGGGGCCGAGAGGGAAGAGGGAGGCCGAGAGGGAAGAGAAGGGTCGATAGGGGGCAGAGAGGGGGGGCAGAGAGAGGGGGCAGAGGGGGGCAGAGAGAGGGGGCAGAGGGGGGCAGAGAAAGCAGAGAGGGGTCAGAGAGGCAGAGGAAGCAAGGAAACAAAAGGGAGGGTCTGCATAGAGTAGCACAGGTGAAGCAAAGGGGTAAACCGAGCCACACAAGTGGCTGAGAGATGGAAGGAGCTTGAGGGTGCTTATGGTGTGAAGGTGGAAAAGGGAGCAAAAGGTGGATGAGGGGCCAAGGGAATGAGGAACAAATAGTGGTTAAAAGGTCAGGTAGGGGAAGGCGAGTGTGAGGAGCAGACGAGAGGGGGCAGTGGTGAGGTATGAGGGAATAGAGGTGAAATGCAGAAGGGAGGGGAGGATGAGGGGGAAGGAGGGGGATTAGGGCAGAGAATGCATATGAGTGGGAGCGATGACGGTTGGGTAAAAGAGGGGAAAATTTTGTGTTAGGGACTGAAGGATTGAGAGACAGATGGATAGGCAGAGGGAATTTGAAAGGATGAGTAGGAGGGAGGAGGATGATAAGAGAGGTTAAGGGGGCAACATTGGTGAGACAGGGCTGGTGGGGTTAAGGGGTGCATATAATTAAAGAGGTGATGGTTAGAGGACGAGCTAGGGACGAGGCGGCAGGGGGACGGGGCAGGGGGCACCAGGAGCAGAGGATAGAGCCTAACACAGGCTGGTATTGTTGAGGAAGTTGACGGTATGTTGACTCTATAGACTCTATAGAGTCAATTGTTCATATAGACTCTGTGTGTGTTAAACCATATCACGGTTTAGGCAAATATTTATTACGAGTTAAATTTAAATTTTCTATCCGCCTTAACTTTGATTTCTGGTGTTCAAATATCGTCATTAACTTCTCAATGAAAACATTGTATTGAAGTTCCAAGTACCTCTTAGCAGTTGCTTATATTCAGAATGAGTTTTGCTGGTATTATATTTCAAAACTGAAGGGAGGAAACTATCGAGGGGAAAGAGCCAAGCCATTACGACTATATAGCACTTAGAAGGGATAAAGATAATGGTTTGGGTTGGGATGGGACGGGGGGGGGGGATAGGAATAACTGGGTGAAACAGGTCTTCATCTGATGTTATAACTATATGCTCCAACACGGTGTCGTACTTCAATTTAATTCCCATCTAATTCAGCATCCAGACTTCAATATCTCTCCTAATTCTAACCTTTCAAAATGTAGTTTTTCCTGCTTTGATATAATTTCTTAAATTATACCCAGGATCACAATTGTTCTCTTTATCTGTAATTACCTGTCAGTAGCACGGCTCTTATCACCTTAAGATATTGCTGCATTGTTTCTACTGTTTTCTCCCTTTGGTCTTTATTTTCCAACGTGTTGTCACACTCTTCTCACATATTATAGACATGCTTTCAATTTGCTCCCCGTTTGTCAAAACTAGTCTTCCCACCTCTCCCCTACAACCTTACTGCCCTCCATGTCTATACTTCAACTTTACTAAAACCTTCGTCACGACCAAAGATCACATTCACTCCAAAACAAAATCTACCACTTACGGGTTATTTATTCCCGTGCCATCTCTTGGGTGGCTTAATCCTCATCAGTTAATCAATAATATCTTCTTTACTATAGCTACTTTATTACTTTCCAACCTATCTAATGCTCCTTCCTATTCTTTTAATCTTCATAATTTTATTTCTGAATTGTAGGACTCGATCCACGGCCTCGTCGCAATCTTTTCCACTCAGTTTTTGTCCAGTGAATTTTAATTTTAATACACACTTTCTTTCCTTACATTATAGCATTGCCTTTTCTACAGTCCTTATCTCTTCTTTAATATTTAATTTATCGATGTAAGTTCGTGATCTGATTAAACAGCTTATATTAGAAGGCGTACATACTGCCAGACACAACAGGAAAGTAAATATCCCCCAGGTATCCTCTTCGAAGTGTTGAGTGTACCTCGGTACACATACCATGTGGTCCTTCAGTATTTTAAATTCCACTTAGTATTTAGTATTTTGTTCAAGAGATTTTTTTCAATGAGTTTTGTGCACAAGCGCGCGCATGTGTGTGTATGGGGGGGTGTCAGTGTGAGTGTGTGGGGGGGGTGTCAGTTTGTGTGTGGGGGGCGTCAGTTTGTTTGGGTGTGGGGGGGTGTCAGTGTGTGTGGGGGTGGGGTGTCAGTGTGTGTGTGGGGGGGGGGGGGGTGTCAGAGTGTGTGTGTGGGGGGGTGTCAGTGTGTGTGTGGGGGGCGGGGGTGTCAGTGTGTGTGTGGGGGGCGGGGGTGTCAGTGTGTGTGTGGGGGGCGGGGGTGTCAGTGTGTGTGTGGGGGGCGGGGGTGTCAGTGTGTGTGTGGGGGGGTGTCAGTGTGTGTGTGGGGGGGTGTCAGTGTGTGTGTGGGGGGGTGTCAGTGTGTGTGTGGGGGGGTGTCAGTGTGTGTGTGGGGGGTGTCAGTGTGTGTGTGGGGGGGGTGTCAGTGTGTGTGTGGGGGGGGGGTGTCAGTGTGTGGGTGTGTCAGTGTATCTGGGGGGTGTCAGTGTGTGTGGGGTTGTCTGCGAATGCGGGGGTGTCTGTGAGTAGGAGGGGGCTATCTGCGAGAAGGGGGGGGGGCTATCTGCGAGAAGGGGGGGGGGGGTGTCTGCGAGAAGGAGGGGGGGCTATCTGCGAGGAGGGGGGGGGCTATCTGCGAGAAGGGGGGGGGCTATCTGCGAGAAGGGGGGGGGGTGTCTGCAAAAAGGAGGGGGGGGTGTCTGCAAAAAGAAGGGGGGGGGGGTGTCTGCAAAAAGGAGGAGGGGGTGTCTGCGAGAAGGGGGGGCTCTGCGAGTTGAGGGGGGTGTCTGTTATTAGGGGATTGTCTGCATGTAAAGGGGGGGGGGGGTGCGAGTGGAGGGGTGTGTGTGTGTGGGGGGGGGGGAGGGTGTTTGAGCGTGTGTGGAGGGGATGTGTTTCTGTGCGTGTGTAGAGGGTTGTCTGTGAGGGAGTGTGTAAAGGGGTGTCAGTGAGGTAAGGTGTCTGAGTAGGGGGGGGGTGTCTGTGAGTGAAGGGGGGTGTCTGTGAGTGAAGGGGGGTGTCTGTGAGTGGGGGGGGGGTGTCTGAGTGGGGGGGGGGTGTCTGTGAGTGAGGGGGGTGTCTATGAGTGGGGGGGGGGTGTCTATGAGTGGGGGGGGGGTCTGTGAGTGAGGGGGGTTTCTGAGTGGGGGGGGTGTTTGAGTGGGGGGGGGTGTCTGTGAGTAAGGTGTGTGTCTGTGAGTGGGGGGGTGTCTGTGAGTGGGGGGGGGGGTCTGTGAGTAGGGGGGGGGGTGTCTGTGAGTAGGGGGGTGTCTGTGAGTGGGGAGGTGTCATTGAGAGTTGGGGGGGTGTCTGTGAGGGGGTGGTGTCTGTGAGGCAGGTGGGTGTCTGTGAGTAGAGGCGGGTGTCTGCGAGAAGGGGGGGGGTTTCTGCGAGAAGGGGGGGTTTCTGCGAGAAGGGGGGGTGTCTGCGAGAAGGGGGGGTGTCTGCGAGAAGGGGGGGGTGTCTGCGAGAAGGGGGGGGGGTGTCTGCGAGAAGGGGGGGGCGGTGTCTGCAAGAAGGGAGGGTGGTGTCTGCGAGAAGGGGGGGTGTCTGTGAGTAGGGGGGGGGGGCTCTGCGAGTTGAGGGGGGTGTCTGTTATTAGGGGATTGTCTGCAAGTAAGTGGAGGGGAGGGTGCGAGTGGAGGGGTGTGTGTTGGGGGTGGGAGTTCTGTTCGTGTTTGGTTGGGGGGGGGGGTGTTTGCGCGTGTGTGTGGGGGGGGGGTGTTTGTGCGTGTGGGGGGGGTGTCTGAGTGGGGTGGTGTCTGTGAGGGGGTGGTGTCTGTGAGTGGGGAGGGTGGCTGTTAGTAGGGGGTTGCTGTGAATTGGGGGTGTCTGAGAGGGGGGTGTTTGTGAGGGAGGGGTGTCTGAGGGGGGGTGTCTGTGAGGGGGGTGTCTGAGGGGGGGGGTGTCTGTGAGGGGGGTGTCTGAGGGGGGGGTGTCTGTGAGGGGGGGGGGTGTCTGTGAGGGGGGGGGGGTGTCTGTGAGGGGGGGTGTCTGAGGGGGGGGGAGTGTCTGTGAGTGGGGGGGTGTCTGTGAGTGGGAGGGGGTGTCTGTGAGTGGGAGGGGGTGTCTGTGAGTGGGGGGGGGGGGTGTCTGTGAATGGGGTGTCAGTGTGGTGTGGGGGTGTCGTGGGTGCGCGTGGGGGTTGCAGGCGTGTGGATTGGGGGAAGGACTTTATAAAGGCTGACAGAAATGCTGAACTTTGAAATTAATATTCATGCAAATTCATTATATATATATATATATATATATATATATATATATATATATATATATATATATATATATATATATATATATATACACACACACACATTATATATAGTTCGCCTCAGCTTGTATGTTAGCTACGTCCGTTTTTAGAGACGTGTATATATAAACGCTGACACACTCCCAACAGCGAGACCAAACTAGAGGCGCCAGCAAAAAACAGGAACTTTTTCCATAAACGGAAAAGATTGTTTAACGTGAAATAAAAACACACGAGTAGAAACGGGTCAACAGTAACGCTCAAGACGAAGATAAAGAGACGATGGTATTGTGTTGGTACTCGACCACAACACCACCAAGCTCTCTGTCTTTCTTGTCTTTTCTCTTGGCACAGGTGGTGACGGGAGTAGACGAATTCTGACTCGTATTTGTTGGTTGAGAGCTTTCTCATCCCGTCCCATCTATCTATCTAGTTAGTTAGTTAGTTAGTTCGCTCGTTCGCTCGTTCGTTCGCTCGTTCGCTCGTGCGTTCGCTCGTGCGTTCGTTCGTGCGTTCGTTCGTGCGTTCGTTCGTGCGTGCGTTCGTGCGTGCGTTCGTTCGCTCTCTCACTCTCTCTCTCTCTCCAGTTTAACATTTTCAGTCTCACCCTGTATTCGACTTTCTTTTTTCCTCCGCTTATCTCTAGCCACGCTGCAGAAATAAATATATTTCATTCTCGCCCCAAGGACCCGCATAAATGTCCCTCATTTCCGTATCCCGTACCGCCGCTCCCTTACGCGTCAGCGGGAGGAGGTCTATTTTTTGCCGACCTGAGAGACAATATGCTCAGTAGAGACCCGCGCGCGCTAGTGTAAAATGAGTGTGAGCGTTTGTGTGCGTGTATTCACGTAGTGGTGTTTGCGGAGGTTGAGCTTTGCTCTTTCAGCCCGCCTCTCAACTGTTAGTCAACTGTTTACTAACTACTTTTTTTCTTCTCCACACCACACACACACACACACACACACACACACACAGGAAGCAGCCCGTGACAGCTGACTAGCTCCAAGGTACCTATTTACTGCTAGGTAACAGGGGCATTCAGGGTGAAAGAAACTTTGACCATTTGTTTCTGTTTTGCGCGGGAATCGAACCCGATTCCCGCGCCATCCACCAGGCTACCATACCCCTGTACTCACCTAGTTGTACTCACCTAGTTGTGCTTGCGGGGGTTGAGCTCTGGCTCTTTGGTCCCGCCTCTCAACTGTCAGTCTACTGGTGTACAGGTTCCCGAGTTTACTGGGCTCTATTATATGTACATTTGAAAGTATGTATGGAGTCACCCTGCACCATATCACTTCCTAATGCATTCCATTTATTAACTTATTAGACACTGAAAAAAGTTCTTTCAAATATCTATGTGGCTCATTTGGGAGCTCAGCTTCGACCTGAATCCCCGTGTGCGTGTACTACCTGTGCTAAAGAGTCTGTATTTATTTTCTCGTCAATTTCCCTCAGAATTTTGTATGGAGTGATCATATGTTCCTAGTTTTGCTGCTTATCCCGAGGTGGAGTTTGCGCTGTCTTTCCTTGTAACTCGTTCCCCTTAGTTTTGGAACTATTCTAGTGGCATGCCTGTGAACCATGTGAAGCTTCGTCTTATCCTTGAGAAAGTATGGACTCCATGCAAGAACCCCACACTCCAGGATTGGTATGCGAAGTTCGAAATTATTCCTAGCACAAGTTTCTAAAGACAGTTCTGGTGTTAGCCAGCCTTGCATACGCCGCTGATATTCTTTTGATGTGGGCTTCAGGAGACACGGTCGGTGTAATATGAACTCCTATATTTTTCTCTGTCCATTTTGTAGAGAACTTTGTCTCCCATTCGGTACCCAATGTCTGGCTTCCTGTTTCCTCAACTGTTTAATTACCTAATATTTAATTGGTTGAAATTTGGTAGCCATTTGTTGGAGCATTCCTTTAGTTTGTCTAGGTCATCTCTTTGCTTCTTGCTATCTTCCTCAGCCTCAATACGAGTCATAATTTTTACATCAGCCAACACTGAGAAAAACCTGTCTATTCCCTCTGGGAGATCAGAAACAGGATAGGTCCAAGGAATGAACCCTGTATTCCACTAGTGACGTCTCGCCACTCTGAGACCTCATCCTCGCAGCGACTCTTTTTCTGCAGCTTAGGTACTTCCTTATCCATTGGAGAACTATCATTTTGTAACAATTAACTTAATATTACTGGCATATTTATGCAAAGGTTAACATATATGGAAGTCCGGTGATCGTTTATCGCGGGACGTACGTCTGAGTGTCTGCCGTTGATTGATTGATTGATGATTGATAAACATTAAGCCACATAAGAGGCGGCACGGGCATAAATAGCCCATAGTGCCGTAGATGTGTCTACGTTCTGCATAGGAAAATTGATGACTTGATTGGATTTCAGGTTCTGCGCAACAAAATAATGGTGGTGTTTTAAATGGTAAAAGCTTTTCGACGGGTGCGATTGAGCAATAGTCAAGAAACCGTGGGTGTGGTGAATTCGTGGAGCCTCCTCGTACATTATGGCGAATGACGCGCCTTTTAAGATTTTCAGATGATGCCCTTGGAAGGTATGGAAAGGAGATGTTCGTACGATCCAGTAAACCTCAGATGCCATTCAATGGAGCTTTTGAATGGTACCAGGACCGTCAAGGTAGTGCTCCAATGGGATGTCCTCTCCTCTATCTCTATTGCAGGACATAAGATCAGTTATGGACAGCCTAGGAACTTATTTAAAGGCTGACATATTAGTCATCTGTTTGCTGTATGTTCGATTGGTGTGGCTGAACGTGTTTCGGGAGGCTGAGTTTGGTACGCTGAAGAGGGTGGAGGGCCTTCTGATAACGAGTGATGCACATGGCGATAAAGTGGAGCCGATTGAGGACGACGCACTTTTACATTCTTTAAGTGGATAGTCTCCGACATCTGATGACGCTGATATGTTGAATGGAGAGACGTCTGGTGGTGGTGATGAGCGTCTCGACACTCCATGTGTGGTGAAAACGGTTGGAGAAGTGATGAGGGATTGTGATAAAAGTAGAACATCTAGTTGACAGCGCCCGGGTGCATGGGGGAGTTGTGTGAAACCCCGGTTTGTGCTTCGGAGAAACTGTGGGATTCTCATGAGGGCAGTAACGTTCCAGGTTACAATTCTTATAACCATGACGTGGCACAGTTGACTATGTCACGTTTGGGATCATTCCGGGCGGAGGCTCGAACCCTCATCACGGCCTTTGTGGATTTTTTTTGGTGATGGTGGTGATGCAGTTGTCAAGGCTGTTGACATGGTGGGTGGGGGCAGTGTGCGCCCCCATATTGTGTTTTGTCCCAGTACTGTGTAAACTACGGTGTGTCGTGGCCGCTCAGCAAGTGGTGGGTGCCGCTGTTGCTGAGGTTCACGACGCTGATTGGGTAAGGTGAGGCAGATGGTGAATTACTGTGGCGGGGCTGTCTACATATCCAGGTTCTGGTTGCAGGAGGGCAGATTGGATATTGATTTTTTAAGATTGGCCTCTAACGTCGGAAGTTTTAAGGACCTCTCAAGAACAACCTGGACATGCATCGCAGATTGGTGAGGCATTCTTCTCCTATGGAAAGTAAGCAGTGAGAGATTCCGTCGGTTGTGGAGTGCGAACCCGGCACTGAGGTGGTGCCAGGTGTGGGTGATAGTGCCAGGTGTGGGTGGTAGTGCGAGGTGTGGGTGGTAGTGCCAGGTGTGGGTGATAGTGCCAGGTGTGGATGGTAGTGCCAGGGAGCCTCAGCACTGTGGGATACCAGCAGGTGGTACACAGAATGAGGCCTGGTGGGGAATCCTGGAAGGGGAACTCGGGCGGACAATGCCCTACGAATTACGCCCAGAAAGAGTAATGTGGTGGGTGTGGTTGATATTATCCGGCTCCCAGCGATTTCTTAGGGCCCGAGAGGCGTTTGACTGATGAAGATTAAACCCCCCCCCCAAGAGGTGGCACGGGCACGAATAGCCCGCAAGAGAGGTATTAATTTCTGATGGAATACATAGCTCCCCCGTGTGTGATGGTAGATATTACGGGTTATTCATCATCAATCGGTGGTAGACATGGATGAGACGCGTATTCCTGATCTCCTCTGGTTGCAATGGTTGCATTGCTCAACCGGGCTGCTGGGAGGGTTATGACGAACTACAATATTCATATCACATGTCACAGTCTCTTGTGTTTGGTAACACTGAGCCGTGTCTCAGTTTCAGGTGTGGGGTAACACAGTACCCCGTCACCGCCTGTGTGGGGTAACACAGTACCCCGTCACCGCCTGTGTGGGGTAACACAGTACCCCGTCACCGCCTGTGTGGGGTAACACAGTACCCCGTCACCGCCTGTGTGGGGTAACACTGTGTGTGTGACCTCTAAACTGTTTTAGATGCAGCAACTGTAATAGGTGTTAAATACTTTTAGGTTCATAGTTTCTATAAATTAGCAGCATTATTTGTGCTGATAAAACTGTAGACCTGAGTACTGATTCATTTTGTGATGACCAAACCATCCATATCAATAATTAACCCATCCTCCTAAAATTATAGTGCTTCTAGTTACTATTTGGTCGAAAGTTCTAATATGCAGTGATGGACCACTGGAAAGTTTACTTCTGTACTTTTAATTTTTATAGAGCTTGAAAAAAAATAACTAAAAATCACACTTAAACATTCTTTAGGCCTAGTATAGCACATATATGATTTATAATAGACCTAGGAGAGCGTGTGTTAGGCCTAGGGTTGTTAGGAGACGTTAGGTTAGCTCTATATTTATGTTGCGATTAAAAAGTTTCCAATTTTAGCCAAATTCAATAATATCAATGTCAACTTTCTGGTGGCCCATCGATACATATTAGTATTTTTCCACCAAATAGTTATTATCACTAAGATATTTTAGGAGGATGGGCTTCAGTAATTGTATATCTTGTTGATGAGCAATACATTAATTTGAATGCTAGTACTTATTACCTGGCATTCAGAAATCGTATCTTTAAAGTATATATATATATCTTCATTAATAGTAGAAATCATGAATAATGAAGCTGGTATCTTTAACTATATAATTGAATATCTGCTCCTGTCCAAAGTTAGAGACCTGACACTTGGGGCTATCCTTGTTAAACATTGTAAGATTAAACATGATTTTAACGAACTGTCGTGTTGGAGATTGGCCAATGTCTATCCCCCATTGTCCCCCCTTTATTGTAAATAAATATGAATTCTTCACAATGTCAAAGTATGTTAAATGTGATGTTCAAAGTCCGTAGACATTAACAATTGTTTTAAATATATATTCAGAACGTGACATGTAAAACCCATGTTTAGATGGTAGATATGAGTTCTGGGCACAATATTTGTGTTACACTGATGCAAATAGTGTGCAGGAACAAGGTTACGATGAAGGTGATGAGGATGGTGTGTGCGAGGCGGGTGGGGGGGGGGTAGGAGATAGGGGGATGATGTGTTGGGATGGTGATAGAGAAACATATATATGAGTCACTATGAGGGAGTGACATCTGTCACATATGAAGTTCAATAGGTGTCCTATTTCCCTGACCTATTTTCATTACTTTACGCTTGGATTGAACACGGAGGATTTGTGAGAAGGGATATAAGGAGGGTGTGAAGGGGGAGATTGGAATGGTGTGGATTTGAGATGGAGAGGGTGAGATGTTTATAGTGATAAGGCTAATGTCTATTGAACATAGTGATGGGAGGAGACGGGGAATTGTGTATGAAGAAGGGTAGAACGTGGTGGGGAAGATGGGGAACGTGTGTGGGGGACGATGTTGGGACCGGATCGTCCTGCGCACCACCATACATTTGTAAGGAAATACGAAGTTATATACGAGGCTTCATGCAGGTCGGCGTTCAATCCCCGACCTCCCAAGTGGTTGGTCACCATTCCTTCTTCCCTTAACATCCCAAATCCTTATCCTGACCTCTTCCAAGGGCTACATAGCCGTAATGGCTTGACGCTTTCCTCCCCTGATAGTTCCCTTCCTGGCTTTTCCAATCAGACTTTCCAGGTGCTGGTTCCTCCTTTTCCAAGTCCAGGTTCATCACTTTCCACGTTCAGGATCCTAGCTTTTAAGTCCGTTTTCATCGCTTTGTATGTCCCGGTTCTTGGCTGTTCAGGTCAATGATTAATAGTAACAGAGACATCGCTGCTCACCCCTTCCAGTCATGCAAAATTCAGGCTCGCTAATTAGGATCAAAGCCGCTACATCTTTTACCGAGTCTTGATTAAACTTATTTTTTAGTGATGCTGGTTTTAGCAGTTCCGAGTTTAGATTTGTTTTTATTTAATAGCTCTGGTTTAAAAGTAATTTTGATATCTACAGAAAGTTAACAAAATATTGTTAAAAACAATAATAGATTTTTTCATTTAAGATATATATAAATATATATATAGTCCTTACTTCGACAAATGAATCACACACACACACTACCAAGATTGTCTATTTGCCGGCACCATCACGATAGTTCGTACTGAGCACTAAAGAGAGGGATGGATGGAGGGTGGAGGGAGGGATTGAGTGAGGGAGGGATTGAGTGAGGGAATTATCAGGGGAAAACGCCAGTCTATTACGACTATATATATACAGGGGAGGAAGGGAGAAACATTGCCGAAATAGTCATAGAAGAGATAAAGATTTTGAGAAATAAAGATGTTATGGGAATATAAGAGAAAGCTAACAGTGGATCGAAACCCGGATATGATCAAGGACAGAAAATAGTGAGAGAGCGAGGGAAAGAGACATGGGGGGACAGAAACAGGAGGAAAGAGCTAGCGAGCGAGCGAGCGAGAGGGGAGGTAGGGAGAGAGAAGGGCGGGGAGGAGAGACAGCGAGGGGTGGGGGGGAGACAGAAAAGGGGGGTGACAGAGAGGGGGGAAGACAGTGAATGGGGGGAGACAATAGGAGGGGGGTGAAAATGGGGGGGTGAGACAATGAGGGGGGAGACAATGAGGGGGGTTACAATGAGGGGGGAGATACAATGATGGGAAAGACAACGAGGGGGAGATAATGAGATAGAAGACAATGAGTGGGAAGACAATGGGGTAAGACAATGGAAGGAGATTCAATGGGGGGGGGTGATATAATGAGGGGAGATATAATGAGGGGGATATATGAGGGGGATATATGAGGGGGAGATATAATGAGGGGGGATACAATGAGGTGACAGATCAGTTAGTGCAGGATATGCTAGCATGGTTGCAACACGGGAGGCAGAGAACTCTTATGATTGATACAACATATATAATCTTTGACTTTAAAGAAAATAGTTGAATCAAAAGGAGCCCGAAGGGTAAATGACGAGGGACGGAGAGCGAGAGGAAATTAAAATAGTTGAAGAGGCGAGGTGACTTTAAATGATAAATTTATATAAATTTACATAATAAAGTTTGTCCTCCTCTTGCACTCACCTATCTGTACTCACCTGAAGTTTTAGGGATTCAGACCTCAGCTCCTGGATCTGGCTCAGGCAATTAATACCCATAATTTGGTTATATCATACTTAATTCTGAATCCGTGTATATAGTACGCTACAACTGTCTTTCGTATTGGTTTGTTTCGTTTTTTTTAGTAAAATATATTAAAAAAATAAGTTTTTCCAAACATCCCTCTGATCAATCTGAGTGTTTATGCTCCCTAATTCTGGTTTCTTTAAAACAGATACTCTCTTTGACCATCCCGACTTCACCTAAGACAGTTTTGTAGATCATAATCAGGTCCTATTTTGTTCTGTGCTTTTCTTTGGTCGTAAGCTCAAGTTCCTGTGGTCTTTGGAACTCATGTCTCTCAGCTCCTACACTTGCTTTGTAGGGAACGTTGGATATTCTCAAGATCTTTTAATATGATTGGTTATGTGCGGGGTTCCAATCTGGTGTAACATTTATACAATGGTCTTTTATGCATGGTGACTTGCATTGTGAATCCTTAATGGAGTTCATGGAAGCAGACTGGCTGGCTTGCATCTTTTCACGTGCTGCAGATGTTATTCGAATTATAAGTTGGATATCGAAAAATGAGTTTCTTAGACCCCAAATGATGCTGCATTTTTTCCTCTCTAAACTGCAAGCCTGTTTTTCCGTGGGACAAATTCGTAAATACAATTCTGTGTAAATAAGAAAGGGAGTACCACCTCTGGCTGGAAGAAGGGGGACGGATAGCCTCGGAGGAAACCACACATAACGCATTGGAGGGAATGTAGGTCCCCTCCAATACATTCTGTGTAATATTACACAGAAAACAAGTCTGTGTAATATTTGTTTCCAATGCGTTGCCGCCTTGAAATTTTTGGGAAGAATACCTGGCCAGAATTACACCCGCGGCGTTGTTCCAAGTTACGACATTCCACGTAAAATATTTTGCAGGTGCTGATGTTGTGGTCTTGACACTACCTGCAGCCTCACGCAGGGGGCAGAGTCCATACGCTCAACAACACGACTACAGATGCAACAACCAGTTTCAACATTGGCAACAAGATCTCCGTGACTACCCACTTCATCACTAACGTTAGACAACCATGCTTGTTCTGGTTGACAAACCAATACTATCATACGGCAGGAGCAGGGGAGCCGGTCGGCCGAGCGGACAGCACGCTGGACTTGTGATCCTTTGGTCCTGGGTTCGATCCCAGGCGCCGGCGAGAAACAAGGGGCAGAGTTTCTTTCACCCTATGCCCCTGTTACCTAGCAGTAAATAGGTACCTGGGTGTTAGTCAGCTGTCACGAGCTGCTTACTGGGGGTGGAGGCCTGGTCGAGGACCGGGCCGCGGGGACACTAAAGCCCCGAAATCATCTCAAGATAACCTCAAGAGAGATCATAGGTTTTTATCTCTAATTGCATTCCTTGCCCACGATTCTCTCAACATAAAAAATAAATAAATATATTATGAATATTTCCGCGAGCTATCACATTTGGATTTTTTTTTGAACTCTTGAATCTCGAAGAAAATCCCCTGACCACGTCGGGCTGAGCACAGGGTGGGCTCCAGGAGACCATCAGGCAGGAGCAGCAGAGGAAAATATGCTGTAATGCTGGTAACGAGGAATAAGTGAGGACGAGAGTCGTCACTTTACTGTTGAGAATATGATAAAATGCGATTCGAAAAAAATAAAGGCGGGAGCGAAGGGTCCTCAACCTTGCGGAGTGGGAAATTTAGACCTCAGGAATGCTCTTCCTCCTCCTCCTCCTCCTCCTTAAACCCACTTCATAACCTAATGCTTGCACCCCCCCCCGTCCCGTACCACAGGTACCAAGCTGCTGCTTCTGTAACTGGCTAATTGGTTGAAACACCAATCATCATCCACCACTCACCAGTAGCTCAAAACATGACCAATGTTGCTGCATGAGTTAATACATCAGAGTAGGATAATCTGGGATTATCCTCTTGGAAAATATTTCGTCACTCTCTCCTTATACTTTCCACACACATTCTCTCTCTCCCTCTCCCGTTTTCTCTACCTATTTCCTTTCTTTTCACTTTCCACCTAGTCGTCTGTTCATTCCATTCCTCCCTCCCTACCTCCGGTGTTCTCTTCTTCCCGTTCTTCCTTCCTCACGCGTTCTCTCACATTCTCTCTTCCTTTATCCCTCCAACTCTCGCAGTTGACTGAACATGCTCGAGTAACGTTTTACCGACGTTGTCTCAACGTCGGCAAGAGCTGGAAAATGTAACGAAGCACTCTATGGACAGTCAAACCCTCATTTCAGACCTCATAGGCGTCACGGGTAATTGGAATGGGATCCAGGTGTAATGTGGCTGGTCCCAATCACCCTATGACTGTCGCCATGCAATCAAAGCCCCTAAACATCCGTGAGGCTGGCCCCACGAGGCTGGCCCCCCACGAGGCTTGGCCCCCCTACGAGGCTTGGGCCCCCTACGAGGCTGGCCCCCCCTACAAGGCTGGCCCCCCCGAGGCTGGGCCCCCCACGAGGCTGGGCCCCCCACGAGGCTGGCCCCCACAAGGCTGGCCCCCACAAGGCTGGGCCTCACGAGGCTGGGAGAGAGAGATCGACAGACATTCAGTGTTATAAGTGTAGATGTGGTTGTGTTGATTTAACTAGGAGGCGACGCGGTTACCATCACAAACACACACTATTACAATATTACGTATTAGAGGGTGTATCCGGAGGTGCCCGGGTCACTCTCTCTTTTTCCTTACCATTCTCCTTTGCTTCCTTCCATTCTCCATCCATACCATTATCCCTCCTTCATTCACACTCCCCCTCTCCTTCTCCCATTTTCCGCATTCTCTCCTGTTCTCTCACACACAATTTACCCCTTCTATTTTTTTTATCCCAGTGAGCAAAACATACTCGAGTAACTTCGATTTATTGTTTAATTAAAATTATCGATGTTAAGTACACTTGAATCAACGTCATCGACGTTTGCAACCGTTATGGACAACCGAACTCACGTTTCAGACATGACAGGTATGTGGGGGTCGAACCCCTCCATGACACACTCCATACAATCACAAGCCACCATGAAAAGTTGCGTGAGGCAGAACGCAATCGATGGACCTCGAACTTTGAACAGACAGACAGACAGACACCCTCGTTTATCGTTAAAGAATGTTAATTTCTTACGAATCAGCAGAACCAAACTCATTTGTAATTCCTCAAAAAAAAAAAAAAAAAAAAAAAATATTGTACATGTGTACAAGTTCGAGAGAGATTCGTGGGGGAAGTCTTTCAATTGAATAATGGTATGATACGACGAGCCGGATACCACGAGCCGGACACCACGAGCCGGACACCACGAGCCGGACACCACGAGCCGGACACCACGAGCCGGACACCACGAGCCGGACACCACGAGCCGGACACCACGAGCCGGACTCCGATAATGTGGTATGCTATTTAATATGTTCTTGAAACTGGTGATATTCTTAGGTACTTCTCCCGTTTTATTCCATCCTTTTGTTTGCTAAACTGATCTTCTATGTTTTTTTAACTCCCTGGCACACACCCAGGAAGTGAGTAAACAGGCTTTCTGTTTTGTTTGATTTTCCAATGGATGTGTATGTGAGCTCGGCTAAATCTTCCTGCAGGGAGTTGCTTCAGGTTTTAAGCGGCGCTTTGATATACAGGATTTTTAATGCCATTACTTTTATCTCTTATTTATATTAGCTTTTGTTAAATTTGTAATACAAATTAATTGCATCAACTTATAATCCCTTACGACTTTATGAAGTATTTCCTACAAATCAGTGACTTATTTACGTGTCTGCTTTCTGTACGTATTATCTCTCTGCTGTTTATTTTCAGTTCGACACCTTAGTATTTTGAGTTCCTCTTAGAATTTTACGTTGTTATTATGTAAATGATATTCCTTCTTTAATACAATATGGTGATATGTAACACCCACAGAGGTCAGTCTGTTGCAAATGCAAATTGCAACAAACAGCAACAAATAGTTACAAATGCACCTATTTTACACATCTGTGAAGATTTTGTACTAAAATTGTGTGTTTGTCAAAGATAGTCAAACACCTGGGTTGCCAAAGCAAGTAAGAGTGTTTCATAGGTTGTACACTGTGTTCTGAAAGCAACTTTTACTACGATCTAACAGGATATCCAAACATCTGTCGAGTGTGCGGACATGGATGTCACTTTTATGCTAATATGTGCGATAGTCATTAGCTTTAAGGTACATTTTTTTACAGTTCTGAGACTAGGAAATGAGAGAGTTAACAGATGTTAGCTGGATAATGTTGAAACTGAACGATCTGAAAATGAAAAATATATTAGGATCATGATTAGTAGAGATTCAAAATCTAAAATATAAAAACAAACAATAATTCTTAGTATAAGGCAAGTTTGATACTGGGATTGATTTCAAGAACCGTTGACAATTGAACAACAAAAGTTATTCTTCAGAATTATCTCACTCATATTAGGCGCGTTTAAATAAATTTTTGTCGCCTTACAATAAAATGGGCATAATTTTACTTGACAGTAAGACAAGCAGGACCAAGAGACCGGAGCTGCAGTTAGGGGAGGAAATTCAGTAATTATTTGGAGACTCGAACAGGTGTTCAACTTTACAAACAGAGATGCTAGGCATTCAAAAAAAGCTTCGGAACATGGTCTCGCTGAACACTAACAGCATGTTATCATACATTCAGATTTGAGAACTACCATTGAAACCTTGGAACATGAACACATACGTGACAACATCCATCTGATCACAAATGCCATAGCATTAATGCAAACACTCAAACGTCAAGGCTGTCAGATACCTATCAACTGGATGCCAGGTCATGTGGGAATAATAGGGAATTACATTGCAGACGAAGCTACAAAACTTGCAACTAATTGAAGAAATGTAGACATTTACATACCACAGAATCTATCACAAATAAAGAAAATAATTAGAAATAGAGCAATGCAGAAGAGAAAAAATTGAACACAACAGTTGCAACATCAGGATCTGTGGGTTGGTACAAGAATTCAACCAAGTACGAACCCCTTATTTTGATGAAAGAGTGTACTTCAGTTGTTCTGTAGAACAACAGAAATACACTCACATCGCATCAGGCTTGGATACCCATGTACATGAAAAATAGGCTTACAGGTTCCAGAAGATGAGAGGAAATGTCCGACAGACCACTGGAACATTATCAAACACAGTGAAGAGTTACAAACCAAATAAGATTTCAACTAAGATTCACCAGAGCACAAGAAGTTGTTAAACACATTTGGCATCATTTTACTGAAGCAAACATACGAGTCATAAATATCCTCACTCCGGCTAAGTAAAACAGAAACAAGTAACACTTAGTTGGCCAGCCAGAGGCTTAGGGCCCGCGTAGGAATATCTATGGAAAAAAATTATAGTGCAGAGTAAGAAGACAGAGCTAGTCCCAGGAATTTGAACCCTTCCATATGAAGAGAGATAACAGAGCTTAATTTACATTCTCCAAAAGGCCATCATTCCCTTGTCATCCGCCTTTTGTTACGTAAGTATTCTCGTCTCCATCTGTACTCGTTACTGACTGAGCATTTTGATACTGAAATTTTTCTCTCAAGTGTCTCTCTCTCGCCTTGGTTACTTCTTACATTTTATCTTCTGTGCCTATTCTGAAGCTAACATTTCTTTCATCCCAAACCATCACTAGTTACAATGTGCTGTCCCTTCTCTTCATATCTGAACTCAAGAATCTCACAAATACTTTCGTCCTTTTAATGTAACTCACCTTTCGGCAAACCAACACATTTCCTAGTAATCTCGTTAACACTGATCCTCTTGTTTCCAATGCTGTTGGTGTCTTCTCCAATTCTGTTGTGAAACAGGCCGTAAACAGAATGTGTTAAGTCTGCAGATACAAACAATGCTCTCTTCTGTCATGTTGGGGTGGGGCGAAGAGACTAATCATCCTACAGTCTGATTTTCTCCTGCAATAAACGTTCCTGTCTGTTCTCTTCACAGCCGTTGGCTGTGCAAATCTGCTCTCATACAAAACATGAATCTTAGTCTTGTCCTTTTTGTGGTTGACGACTGATTTTCTCGGTATACTTAAATGGTCTAGTCTTAACAAATGTAATCTGTGCTTGATTAAGTTGCTCTAGGCTCTCCTTCATTTCTTTCTATTATTTATTCCCTGCTGCGCTCTGGAGATGATCTTGAATTCATAACCCTTGCTATTTTTCATGTTTTTTCTGCTGTACACAGTCACCGGGGTTTGGTTCTTCTGCTCATCGTCATATCTGTGTCTGCTGACAACACACCAGTGTGTGAGTGTCAGCCTGCTTGACCCCAACCATGTGTTTAAGTGTTGCGTTAACTGTTGACTTCAGCCTAGTATATGTATATGTGCTTTTTATCTGCTTGACCCCGATTCTGTGGGTGTCTGTCTGACCTGATTTACTAGATATCTTTCTCTGGTGCAATCTGTATGTACGATTGTGGCAACTATAGCCCTGGCCTTCATGTGTTCACGTCTGCTGGCTTCTGTCCTGTGTTTGACGCTGCTGTCTGCTGACGGTGTTCCTCTCACCACCTGTTCACGTTTCCACTTATATACTGTTAACTTTATGTCCAATATTCCAGACAATGGCAGAAGGCTTTAACTTAAGGTCTGTGATATTAAGAAAATAGCTTTCCATTTTTATCTGTTATCCAAGAACTTTGTTATTTTTACATTTCTCTATTCTAGTTACTTTTCATATAAATGTACATATTTTTTACTTATTTCGTAATGCGAATGAGTTTCTTTGCTGATAAGGAGCGTAGGTGCAAAGTGTTACATTTAGTTTACATGAGTATACTTGAGCTCTGGGTGTATTTACTCATTGGACATGAATGTATACCAGAAACTAAGATATTATGATATTCCCTTGTTTTTTCGTAAATGTTCTCGAATTCAGTTTGAAATATGTTGCTGTGTTTTAAATGTGTTACGCGCGATAGTGTTTTTAAACAGTATTGAAAGCATGGTTATGTTTTAATGCATATTACTGTAATGCTGTCAGGAAATATGCTGCTTTGCGTTTAATGAGTTTGATTATTTGCTTGCATCCCATTTAGTATATGTATAAACATATTAGGTGGGATGGCAACCCATCTAGTCTCTCTCCCTCTTCTGAAACATCACTAAAACACTATAAGAACACTTTCTTCCATAGCCGGTTTGTAAAGAATGATCAGTAGATATTAACAGTAAATCAAAGCGTCTTAGAATACAACGCATATTATTAGGATACATTTATAATTAAGGCAAGTATTATCATATAATTTTCCTCATAATTATGCTTTGATCAGCATATAAAGCTAGGTCAATGCGTGTGTCCTCCAAGCATGAAGAGACAAAGCCATGCAGACAGGCATTTCCATTTATATATACATATAAATGTATATATAAATATACATTTATAGCGCGGGAATGCAAAAAAGGTGTAATCTCCGTGACGCAGAGGTGAAACACTCACTCGGCGCTCCGCGAGCGCTTTTCCCTTGGTTCATATCCTGGCCAAGGATTGACTAGGCACCAATTCTTAACTGTAGTCTCTGTTCACCCAGCTGTGAATGGGTTTCTGGTTGATAAACGATTTGGCGAGTCGTATTCCAGGGAAAAATCAGGATTAGGGACGTGTTCGAAACGCTATGCGTGATAGTGGCTTTACAAAAATCCAAGAACTCTTGGATATAAATAGATAAATATATACTAGGTGGGATACGAGCAGTGCCTTGGTCAAAATCTCTCTCTCTAATTTCTCACCTCCTACACTATCTCTGTGTGTCAGGGAACACAAGAACATTAGAATTATATTTCACATCAAAACACATGGAGGATAAGTGGTAAATGAGGAGAGTGACGAAGTATTGGGTCAGGTGGCGCTGGTGATAGTTCTCTAACGCAACTGGTATCGTCCCTCGGGGGTCTTTTAGAAATGTACATCAAACAGTTGAATACTTGAAGCCAAGTTCATTTTAGTGATAATCAGTGAGGCAAGTTCACGAATATATAGATGATGTCAAGTATTTACAGTCTCCTACGATCACAGGTGTGTGTTATGATTTTGTGGTTGTTATGATGTCCTGGTGATTTAGTAGGTGTTATAGGCAAGTGAATTGGGTTGTTTTATTTTATCTGTCTGCAAAAGAAAGTGCTAGACATCTACTAAATGCGATAGTAAAGAGCCAAGTGACATATGTTGCTGAGTGCACAGTCTCCTCAATTGAATGTATATTCATATATTCACTACCACACTTCACCTAGTCAGGAGGAGAAGGAAAGGTAATTGTTTAATTATGAAAAAGCTGAACAAGAGTAAATGTATATGAAGTATAAATGTGTTTTATACTTCACTATATCATCAATTTGGGTAGATTATTCTCTATGTAGTGGTTACTTACTTGAGTAATAACTTTTTCGTCGAAGATGGTATTAATGTAATTGTTGTTAACATTTATTTATCTGATACGTTAAGAGTTCATGGTGCAAGAGCTGTCATGGAGAGCATGTATGAACAACATGCCCTTCATATGCACTGGTGGCAATTTTCCCTTATCAAATTATTTACCGTTACCACTCATACATTTACCCACATAACTAGCTTGCGGGAGTATTACTGTAGTGAATGTACTCTAAATACAATACAATACAATACAATTTTATTTAGGTAAGGTACATACATACAATAAATATTTACAAGGATTGTTTAACTTATAGGTATAGCTAGTACATACAATGCCTAAAGCCACTATTACGCAAAGCGTTTCGGGCATAAATATTAATCACTAGATTCTAGAACATCAAAGACTTGTATTCTGCCTCTCGTTCCTTTCTCAACAAGAAACGTTAATCCCTGAGACTTCTTAAAGCGTGCTAGAAAACACTTATAATGTGTTTTCATTGTGACGAGAATCTGGAATAGAGCAGTAACTATTCTCGCAGGTTTTGTGCCAATCGCACATTAATAAAAAACAAACAAAAAGTAAAAAAAAAAACTGCTTGGTACCTCTACAGTGTGAGAACTGCGGGTAAAAACCAAAGAGAATAAAATCTTCAAACATTTATTATAACAAGATCTCTTATATATCTCTTACTTTAATTTTGCACAAAATGATAAGTAACAATGAAAACAAAAATCCCTTATCCAGTTCTCTTACACACAATCAAAAGAGAAAAATATACATGTGAAATTTATGTTAATAACAAAGGTGAAGGCAATACTTTAAACAAAATATATGCGCGCGTCTACCGTCCCCCGAGGCGAGAGTAGATGCTACAGTTATGAGCACTCGAAGGGTAATCTGACGCTCTGCACGCTGGCAAGCCCTTATATACGGGCCGTGACGTCATATTTGGCGCGAAATACTGGAGATGGAGACTAGAAGCCGGCGGTTAAATGAGCGAGAGAGATAGTTAGCTGGTGGCGTCTGGTCACCTGGCGAGACATTAGATGCAGGTGTCTCGGGTATTGTAGGGTGGAGGGGGGAGGCGTTGTGTCTAGACAATACGTTTGGGCACGTTTGGTGTTGATGATGTTGAATCTTGATGTTGTATCATGCTGGTACATTGATGAGTAGGTGGTAAAGGAACAGGCAGTCTACTGCTAAGCAGGAGACTGCCGTATCATCAACACAAAAGAATATGTCGTTTACGTATAGGAAGTACATACTTGGACACGACCCTTCGAGTCCTAAAGGGAAGATGACTCATTATACAACATAAATGTCTAAGTGAATGATAACCGCAATAGGGACCCGAATGCCACACAGTCAACATCACCATTCACTTATACACAACACTATAATGACTCGTCAGGACAGTGTAAAAAAGTACCAAAAGAATTACATGTACAAATGACCGTACGAGGCTGCACACACTCGAAACCATCTGTTTTCGTGAGCATGCCATATTATCACTCAAATGAACTTGGCCACGAACATTTCATTTGATCTAAAGGGAGGAAAACGATTGTATTAAACAACTTTCCTTCGGCTCACCTGACCCTTTAGTTCAACTTTGACGACAAGCGTACGTATGTAAGCCTGGTCCTCCTGGGAGCGGCCGCAACGCGTGACGCGATCTTACCCTTTGGGACCCGATACCGTCGTCATGAATGTCAGTCAATGTTCAAGACTTATGACGCCTGGTACACACATATCGCCCGTTGTCACAAGTTGATAGATTTTTCGGTTTTCTTCGGGTTGAGAGGCGGTGTCTAGCGCCGGCTTGCCCGAGAGATGCCAGGAGATGGCGAGTCTCAGTGGGCTTCTAGTGAGTCCTTACGGCGTGGTGGGCTGTTGGCTCCTGCTCTGCCAGTGGGTATTGGAAGAAGTTTTTAGTTTTAGCATATGTTTTAGCTCAGACCATCCACACACTCCACATACTCACGTTTCAACCTAACACCATAAACAAAGGTGCGCCCCTCTCTTGCCACATCACTAGCCCCTAAGGTTGCTGGTCAACTGGTCCCTGTATCTTCACACCGCATATATCGTAGGCATGTCCCGTGGGAGTCCATCATGCTTTGACAATTCATGTGACTTTTGGCACTTCACTTGCAGGGTCAGGGTTTGATTCTCGATGTAGCCGAGCAGCGTTTGTTTTCTCTCCTCGTATTCTAGCTCACAGTCTTCGTATCATTTTAAAGATCAGTATAGTCATCAGAAGGTCGGTAACCTTGCGTTACTGATATTACTGATAACCTTGCGTTACTGATATTGCTGATATCATTTGCAGCAACGATCCCCCGACCCTGCTCTAGTTGTATTCTCCATTTTTTAGTCATTAATTTTGCTTCTCATTAATTGCCGGGAATAATTGTTCTATTAGCTATATACAGTATCTATATATTATCACACACACACGTTAGGCTATAATACTTTGCCCTTCAATATATTTACCCATTTACGGCACCGGTAAGTTATATCAATTTATTTTTTTCCTAGTTGATTAATCTAAATCTTTGCCACTCGCAGTTGCTTCAAATAGGCTTTAATAACTATTGCAAGTTTTTGTCCCATTATACTTTGTTTTATTTCAGAGTTTCAGGTCATTTCTGCTCAGACGAGGTGATACATGCCAGAAATCTGTTATACCAGTTTGGAAATGGATTAAATGGAAGCTCTCCACTCCTCTGGGACAACTCTTAGGCTTGTTGACTTATTGTATATATTTATAAGAAAACTAAACTGTGTCTTTATCTTAAGACTCCCAGGTGTTCATTTGTTATGAAGTTGTCATGTAGAATGTTGAAAGATTCCTTCAGTTTGACAGGCGATTTTCTTGAGCCAGTTTCCATTGGCCGAGCTTTTATTAATTTTACATTATTTTTATTATTAAATAGTGTGATTGTCAGAATTTTAAAATTTACTTTTCGTTTCCTTATTGGCTTTACTGCCTTTCTCACTTTTCCTCTTAATTCTCAACTCACTTTGAGCATCATTTCCCTGGTCTTCCCTCACCACTCGCCCACAACCCCTCCCTCATCCTGACACACCCTCACCACTCGCCCACAACCCCTCCCTCATCCTGACACACCCTCACCACTCGCCCACAACCCCTCTCTCACCCTGACACACCCTCACCACTCGCCCACAACCCCTCCCTCACCCTGACACTCCCTCACCACGCAACACTACTATCCCCAGATAATATCATGGTCCATCCCCTCTTTCTCTCGCTTTAGCAATTTCAGGTTTTTGCTTCCTCCACTTAGTCTCATACTCTGTTTATCATCCTCCTAATTCTTCATCTTGACAGATATCTTCATCGCGGTTCTTGCAGGCTTGTGATTCGTGTCCATTACTCTGGGTGTCACTTTACAGCCACTTCTTGCTCTCTTTCCTAAGTCTCTCTCTTATCTCCTGGTCTGTTTCCTCTCTTCGTAATTTATTTCAACTCCCACTACATGTTGCATTATGCGTTGTTCGTTATATTAAGAGTTTAATCTACTTGTTCGTTAAACGTGGGTAAATTATTGTCACGTGTTCGCATTCAGTGTAACACAATGGACCATGTCAACGCTAATCATCATCATGTGTGTGTCTGGTCAGAGGTCCATGGCAATAATGTTGGCTCCCAGGCACGTTCTGCGGCTGTGTCTTTGTTCCGTCACCCTAACGTGTGTACACTATCAAGTCCCAGAGGCCCGGCCTTGGTGTGTGTGAGAGAGAGAGAGAGAGAGAGAGAGAGAGAGAGAGAGAGAGAGAGAGAGAGAGAGAGAGAGAGGGTGGGGGGAAAGAACGGGCCCTCCAGACCTCTCCAGCTGAAATGTGCCAACTTTAGTAAAAATGAGTTTCCTTGGTACAGTGTTTGCTGACCGGCGCTCACCAGCGGTGCCGCTGTGCGGGATCACGCCCGTCTGTGTGTTCTGCCTAGGAGACGATGCCTCTCCCTCGGTCTGAGCCAAGGCAGCGGAGTAATGACTTAGTAGTATGGCTATGGATCTCATTCTTGTAAAACAACGAGGTTTTTACCATAGGCAAACATCTGGAAAACTGGGGTTCATTCTAGAAGAGCGGTGCGGAGGAAGCCCGGGGTGTGTATTGTGGTCAAGTAGTAGATTAAAATGCCTGGAGGGAGCAGGAGCAGAGGACGGAGATGCGAGGGGTTCCTGCATAACAGCCACGGAAGGAGAGCAGGTTTTAGCAAGTATAAAGATATCTTTGACATTGCGCTGGCCTTGGGCATAATGAATGTCTGGTTAAAAAAAGATAATTCTTTAATAGCTCTCTTATCTTATCTCCTTGGCCTCTGCTTTTGTCACATCGCTATGTAATTTGATGCTGTTGACCAGACCACACACTAGAAATTGAAGGGACGACGACGTTTCGGTCCGTCCTGGACCATTCTCAAGTCGATTGTGACCATTCACAATCGACTTGAGAATGGTCCAGGACGGACCGAAACGTCGTCGTCCCTTCAATTTCTAGTGTGTGGTCTGGTCAACATACTTCAGCCACGTTATTGTGACTCATCGCCTGCATAATTTGATGTTCTTTTTAGTGAAGTCTAACTCACTCTCTCCTTCCTTCCCCCTCCATCGTAACTATCTCCCTCCTTCCATTCCTACATCGTAGCTCACTCTTTTCCCTCCATTCACTCCTAACTTCATATCCTTCCTATAGTAACTGAAATATTTTAAGGTTGGTCAGAATCGTCCAACAGAGACCATAAAATTGGGCCAAGTAGTAACCTGATCGTGACCACTCTGGGATCCATCCAGAGTTGTCCCTCTTGCCCCTTCCGGAAGCAAATGCATGATTTTTTCCCATCTTATATTTACAAATCGGTATACACGTATATTATATTATATTATATATATATATATATATATATATATATATATATATATATATAAAAATATATATATATATATATATATATATATATATATATATATATATATGGTAGCAGAGGCTAATTCCCCATCCTCCCGCCGGCACTCTGATGGTAATCTTGGGCATGGTATTTTATAAAATCACCTCATTCTTTGGGGTACACTTGAGGAACACACATGCGAACAAGCCTAAACGGTCTCCAGGCATATATGCAACTGAAAACACACATTTGTTCGCATTTGTGTTATTCACGTGTGCCCCAAAGTATGAGGTGAATTGATAAAATACCATGCCCAAGATTACCTTCAGAGTGCCGGCGGGTGGATGGGGAATTAGCCTCAGCTACCATCCTCTTTTGTCCGGTCGTGATGGTCGAGTGGTTAAGGGATCCTGTACATCAGTTGCAGAGTGCTTCTGGCAGTATGGGTTCGAGTCACTTCTGGGGTGTGGGTTTTCAGTTGCATATATGCCTGGAGACCGTTCATTCTTGTTCGCATATTTTATATATATGTATATATATATAATATATATATATATATATATATATACACACACACACACTAAATAGAGTACCTGGCATTGCTCGGGTGTAAGATTCTCTCTCTCTCTCTCTCTCTCTCTCTCTCTCTCCCCCCCCCCCCCTCACTCAAAATTTCTGTCTCTCACATTAAAGACGATTGATGAACTGAATCACATGACATGCATTTAAATATTTACCAGACATATGGGGCGCTCCACTAGTGTATTCCACAGGGAATTGATTTAATAACAATGCTCAGTCCCTGCGGACTGCCATGTTCACTTCCTAAAACTCTCACAGAGAGTTAAGCTAATCCTCTCCACTTTAGGATAGAAGGACTCACAAAGGGTGTGTCTCAAATAATCGTTGCTCTACATCCACTGACAATATAAGCCCACTCTGACCCAGTCAATACCTGTGAACTGTATAACAAATGAATCCCTCTATCAACTTTCGTGAAACACTCTCACAGCCGATTCAACTGGGCATTGTCTGTTCTTGGCGTAAGAAAATGGGGGGAAAAAATCTAAGGGTCATAATTTTCGACCTCATTTTCACAAGATATTAAAATTATAACTGTTTTTCATCTCCAAAGAGCCTGATACTGAAGTATATTGTCTGGGTGGTATGTTTAACCTCTTTGGTGGAGATCCTAATAATCACCCTGAACTTTATGGGTGAGCCGAGCACCACCCAAAACTCACCCATGTTTCCTCCCTCTCAATAATGTAAACAAAACGGAAAACTGTCCCTTTCACGGTTCCATTTGATAAATAAATTGTTAAATTCAAATAAAATAATTATCACGAGACTAATTTAAGATTCTGCCTAGACAGTGTTTTGCTGCATTAGAGAGTCTCAGGATAATTACCAGAAACCAGTGGCGTCAACAAGCCCCAAAGAAAATGGAGAAGAGCACAAAGGCGGTGTTTGTCTCTCCGGCGGTTCCATTTGATGGTAATATATCGTGGAGCGGCGGCAAGGAAACCAAACACACGGGATGATGTGGGGTCTGGCTGCCACACTAACGAGTGTTGACATAGTCGCACCTGAACGCAGGACCCTTTGGTGCCGGTGTCCTCCTGTGGTTGACGGCGCTACCTGCCTCACCTGGCACTGATTACGAGGCGCCGCTCACCTAGTACAAGTCGTGAGCTCAACCTTACCTGTGGTTGACGGCGCTACCTGCCTCACCTGGCACTGATTACGAGGCGCCGCTCACCTAGTACAGGTCGTGAGCTCAACCTTACCTGTGCGACGCTCACAAGGGACCAGAAGTCCCCCGTCTTCCGTGGCCATAGTCATGTGCTGGCACATTTCACTCAGCGCAACATATACTGATTTAGGTCACCTGACTTGTGTGATGAAGCGTCTCCCACTTGCTCCATGAGACTCGAGGGAGCATTCAATATCTCCAGATACTGATTCAACCTCCACTCATCTACTTGATTGACCCCGTAACCTGCCGCTCTGGTCAGAATGCTCTGGTCAGAATGCTCTAGTCAGAATGCTCTAGTCAGAATGCTCTGGTCAGAATGCTCTAGTCAGAATGCTCTGGTCAGAATGCTCTAGTCAGAATGCTCTGGTCAGAATGCTCTAGTCAGAATGCTCTGGTCAGAATGCTCTGGTCAGAATGCTCTGGTCAGAATGCTCTGGTCAGAATGCTCTGGTCAGAATGCTCTAGTCAGAATGCTCTAGTCAGAATGCTCTGGTCAGAATGCTCTGGTCAGAATGCTCTGGTCAGAATGCTCTAGTCAGAATGCTCTAGTCAGAATGCTCTGGTCAGAATGCTCTAGTCAGAATGCTCTAGTCAGAATGCTCTAGTCAGAATGCTCTGGTCAGAATGCTCTGGTCAGAATGCTCTGGTCAGAATGCTCTAGTCAGAATGCTCTGGTCAGAATGCTCTAGTCAGAATGCTCTAGTCAGAATGCTCTAGTCAGAATGCTCTAGTCAGAATGCTCTAGTCAGAATGCTCTAGTCAGAATGCTCTAGTCAGAATGCTCTAGTCAGAATGCTCTAGTCAGAATGCTCTAGTCAGAATGCTCTAGTCAGAATGCTCTAGTCAGAATGCTCTAGTCAGAATGCTCTGGTCAGAATGCTCTGGTCAGAATGCTCTGGTCAGAATGCTCTAGTCAGAATGCTCTAGTCAGAATGCTCTAGTCAGAATGCTCTAGTCAGAATGCTCTTGAGTGTATTGTGTTCTCGCCACACAACATAATGTGTTTGGGAAGCTTTTGTCTCGTAATTACTATATGCTCGTAATTACTCCTTTGCCTTGGACCAATCAATTACATGATCACTCAAACTTTCATGACAGACCAGAGACTTGTCCAGTACAAAACATTTATATTGTGCAATATATTTGGAAAAATATTTTTCTGTCTTACCAATATACAAATAATCACGCCTTTCATAAAGTTATTGAGAGACACATCCCGGCAAAAGCTTCAGACTTTCAGATCAAGCAAATGTTAACAGTATGTACATTTTAAAGGAACCATTGATGCTATATTTCTTACGTGTGTGTGTGGGAAAGTTTTGATACATTTTTCTGTGACAGGAAGAACAACTAAAATTTTAAAAGATAACTCTTGGGTAACTCTTGAGATAACTCTGGTAACTCTTGGGTTGGAGTTACAAAAAAGTTCCCTAAGCCCACCTAAAAGCTGTATCAATAACATATCTGGGATATTGCATCATCCAATCTGAAAAACTTTAAAGTTTCGTCATCATTAAATTCTGGACTACAAACTTGTAACAGGCAGCAGCACGTTCTAGGATTTGATGACATGACAGTGCCCGATATACGCCACGAAAGTAGCTTAGTGATTGTCATTGGACCTATATGGAAGCTTGTAGGTCCCAAGACCGTTCAAAACGTATGGGCAAACGCTGTCGAGTGGATATAGAACTACTGCTCTTCAGCGGCCCAGGTATGAATCCTGCAATGGGGGGGTGGGGGGTGGGGGGGTGGTTCACAGAATTTAGTAGTAAATTTTGCACATTTAGTATGCAAATATATGTACAAACAGTAGATGATATAGCCAGTACTGCCAGAGTCGACTCTGTACCAAAGTAATCTAGTCCCCCTCTAGTAATCTAGTCCCCCTCCTCTCACAGGTCTTTCCTTAAACACAACCTCCCCTTCTCCGATCTCCTTTTAACCTCTCTACCACCTCAAACATTCACCCTTCCTGCCATCCCCCTCCCTCTCCTTCCCTTTTAAGCAATCCATCACACGTACCCTTTAACATGTACGCCTTCCTAGTCTCTAGCCCCATCACCACACACACGTTTTCCACATTTCTCGTCACTGTAGCCATTTCCACACCTTGTGTACCCTCAGTTACAGTCATCTTTCTCGTCTCCACCCACATACTCTCCGCATACCGCCATTATCACTAACCATTTTCACTACGTACTATCTTCATCGCTGTAATTAAATGTTGTAGCTACAACGTAAATCTGACATCCGGCCGTTCGTTTCGCGTCTCAATTTTTAAAATATTAATAATAATTAAACAAATTATAGACTCTACGGACTTTAGGTTGCACATTTCACATCTACTGAGCTCGTCAAGTGTGTGAAGAGGACGATTTCCCTTCAAGGGCGGCATAGGAGCCGATCCAGACTTACGAGACTACAAATTCATCAATCATCATGCAAAGTTGCACGTGGCTACGTCCAAGTGTCTGGCTCGATCCTTGGACAAACAGAGATTCACTCTCACAGAAAGATGAGGAACCCGGCAGTGCCCGGGTCATTGTCTTTCCTCCCTCCCTCCCTCCCATTTTTCCTACTTACTATTCTCAATCCTTCACTTTCTTCTTCCCACTATCATTCCTTCTCTCTCTCCCTTTTTCCTTCCCTTTTATTCTCCCTGCGTACCTACTTCCCTACCTTCCTCCAGCTCTCCCTCCCTACCAACCTTCCGTTCTCCCTCCCTCCCTCCCTCTCTACGTTCCTCTTTGAAAGAGAAGAAAAGGAGCGGCTTCTCTCTTTCAGTGCTTAAAGAACTAGTTATGTAAATCTGTCTTTGTAGCTCCGTCTTCTAGTTTCCGGTGCCAGTCTTGGAGAACATGTTTGGGCACAGTATGCCAGCAATACATTGTGTGCATACTGTGTGTTACCGTCTTCGTTAATGTTTACCATCTTGAATTGTGCTCTGTGTACCCTTTAGGTACGCTATTTGCACTTGTTGGTTGTGTACTGTTTTCAGACTGGTTCATTTTAAGGCCATTTTTTTAATATGTTCGTGTACTTTTGGTTCCGATTTTAATTCAATATACTTCTTGTACTTTTATTAAAAAAGGAAAAAACACATACCTGGATCGGGGTTAATAGTTGGCTAAGCTTGAATGTATGACCCATCTAGAGAGCGAGAGCCTCCATTACCAGTGATCTACGTTACAGTTCCTCAGTGCTTTACATAAGCGCTTCCCTCCAGTGTGTGTGTTCTCCCTTTGTTGTGCTTGCGGGGGTGGAGTTTCGGTTCTTTGATCCCGCCTCTCAACTGTCAGGCAAATGGTGGACAGGTTCCCGAGCCTATTGAGCTCTATCATATCTACATTTGAAGCTGTGTAAGGAGTCAGTCTCCACCACATCATTTCCTAATGCATTTCATTTGTCTACTACTCTGACACTGGAAAAAAAATCGTACTAACGTCTCTATGGCTCATTTGGAAACTCAATTTCCACCTGTGTCCCTTATGGTAAATAGTCTGTATTCATCTACACTATCAATTCCTCTGAAAATCTTGTATGTGATGATCATGTCC